>NW_028254121.1:0-195399 GCF_964263255.1 Lissotriton vulgaris
TATATAAAGCAACATGAAAGGGGCGTCCCCAATGTATAAGAAGGACAGAGGAGTTCCAACAATAAAACCAACCAAAAACCAACCAAAAACACCCACAGAACAGCTATTTACTTTTCAGTATTTATTTTTAGAATAATTTTAACTAGTTGTCACATTTTAATAATAATAAGCATAGAAAAATTCATTTTGCTCATCTGATTACATATAAACTTTCATTTTGTTTAGACAATACAAAAAAGAAGAACATCGGCCCAGAACCACATTTCGCAATAAAAAAAAATGACGCACAATTCAATCATTCCATCAATCAACCACTAACTCAATTCCACACAACGCATACACTCAAACTCAAACAGAACATTATTTCTTCAAACATGTAGGGAAAAGCGCCGCTGCGCGTTTCGGAACAGAAATAATAAAAAATTCCTTCATCAGGGTGCATATCATGGATAAGTTAATCAGCCCGGTCTCTTAGGATCCAAAATGTAATTTAAGACCAGTTTAGTGTATCATAGTCTCAATTGGGGCTGACGAACAATATCTATGAGCACAATTTTATCAGGTACTCCTCTAGGATAAAAGATGTACACAGAACAAAGGGACTTCCAAAGGACCCAACTTATTTTTTCTTTATATGACATCATATCAAGACATACTTAATAAACTTGAGAAATGCATAAATAAATACACAATAGACATCAGTGATAATCTATAGTGTCCCAAACATCACTTCATTCATATTAGCATTAATTCAGACTGGCATACATCCATTCAAACACCATAGTGTCCTAAACATCACACATCAATCAAGGTGGTAAGAC
This sequence comes from Lissotriton vulgaris, assembly GCF_964263255.1. Taxonomy (NCBI): domain Eukaryota; kingdom Metazoa; phylum Chordata; class Amphibia; order Caudata; family Salamandridae; genus Lissotriton; species Lissotriton vulgaris. The sequence goes on from NW_028254121.1 coordinate 822, forward strand.
TGCCAACTGATGTTGAGTTGAAAATTTATCGTGAATAATCCAGATGGTATGTGAGGGCAAGGTCCAAAGACTTTTTTCGTGTCTTTGATTGATGTGTGATGTATGCATTTCTCTCAAGCTTATTATGTTTTGATATGATGACAATAAAAATAAAAATTATTTTTACTAATCAAGTTTGTGGTTATATGGCTTGAAAATATGTCTGGGTCAGCCCCAGTTAGTGATGTATAATATTAGGACCCTTTCTTTGGGCCGTTTTTATGTTTAAATATAGGCAGGTGCCCCTTCTTTAGTGTTGGTTCTACTTATTCTCCCCTGCTCCACCTGCCTTTTATAGTTCTCAGGGGTCCCCCTTTGATTTGTCGAAAGCTCTGTATTGTGTACAGATAAAGACTTGATTCTGAAGCACACAGATCTGTGTGGATGGGCTCTTTTTCCCGCAGTTTACGTGATACAGACCTTTGCGGTTCTTTTTGCCTGATCAAATGTTGATACACTCCATGTCTGGAGCCCGAAATTGGATAGAAAAAGCCCCTTTCTGCAACACTATTTGGTGCACCTTTTAAACTTTGGGTAGACCTGGTAAGCATGATGTCCTCAGGGTCCGGGTGCACTGATTTATAGAGACACTGTATTTTATTAGTTTTTTCTCATGTCCTGCTAACATTGGCTGAAATTATTTGGCAACGAATACTGTCTTGTTACTAAATGGTCGAGGCATGCTTGGGATGTTTTGAGATGCTTTGACAGGCTGTGCCAAATATGATTACATTCTTGGAATAAATTTTCCGTGGCAGCCAAAAACGGGGGTTGGTCCCATACCTTCACGACGCTCTTTGCCCACAGACATTGGTAGAACTGGTGATTCCTACATATTCCCCTGGACAAACGAACCAGATTTTTCTGCCGGCCCCGCTCTCCTGTGTGGTGTCCGGTGCTCCTGCTCGCCCCCGCTGCTGCGCTTCTCCATCCATAGTGCGGCAGCCGAGTTGGGGTGAGCTCCTGGGCACATAGTGGACTCCAAGCCCCATCAGACCTTGCGGCCGGAAGCTGCATACCGGATTAACGCACCAGGAGGCGCACAAACATCCGTGTCACGCCCGGCGGAGCGCGACGCTCTTTGCCCACAGACATTGGTAGAACTGGTGATCCCTACATATTCCCCCGGACAAACGAACCTGATTTTTCTGCCGGCCCCACTCTCCTGTGTGGTGTGTGGTGCTCCCGCTCGCCCCCCGCTGCTGCGCTTCTCCATCCATAGTGCGGCAGCCGAGTGGGGGTGAGCTCCTGGGCACATAGTGGACTCCAAGCCCCATCAGACCTTGCGGCCGGAAGCCACATACCGGATTAACGCGCCAGGAGGCGCACAAATATCCACGTCACTCCCTGCGGAGCGCGACGCTCTTTGCCCACAGACATTGGTAGAACTGGTGATCCCTACGTATTCCCCCGGACAAACAAACCTGATTTTTCTGCCGGCCCCACTCTCCTGTGTGGTGTGTGGTGCTCCCGCTCGCCCCCCGCCGCTGCGCTTCTCCATCCATAGTGCGGCAGCCGAGTGGGGGTGAGCTCCTGGGCACATAGTGGACTCCAAGCCCCATCAGACCTTGCGGCCGGAAGCCACATACCGGATTTACGCGCCAGGAGGCGCACAAATATCCGCGTCACTACCTGCAGAGCGCAACACTCTTTGCCCACAGACATTGGTAGAACTGGTGATCCCTACGTATTCCCCTGCAAAAAACGAACCTGATTTTTCTGCTGGCCCCGCTCTCCTGTGTGGTGTGTGGTGCTCCCGCTCATCCCCCCGCCGCTGCGCTTCTCCATCCATAGTGCGGCAGTCGAGTGGGGGTGAGCTCCTGGGCACATAGTGGACTCCAAGCCCCATCAGACCTTGCGGCCGGAAGCCGCATACCAGATTAACGCGTCAGGAGGCTCACAAATATCCGCATCACTTGCAAAGGGCGGGCCGTCTGTGGCCGTCTGGGGCTGGACAAGGCTGGGCTGGGCCACCCCCTTTTATTTGTACTGTATTTTGACTCTTTATTTCATGTTTACTGTTTGTTTATGAGCCTGTAAGGTAGTGTTGTATGTTAAGTGAGGTGTTATAGTTTCTCTAATTTTGGAACTCCCCAGTTAGTGTGCCATTGTTCCGTTCTACTCTTATTCAGATTCTTCCTGTTCACCATCAGGGTAGAGGTTCCACTATGTCACCCATCCCAGGGAAGGGAAGGGGGAAAAATAGCGCAACTAGCATAACGGGTAGGTCTATTTCTAGAACTATGAACCAGTTATAACGCGGGCAGCCGTTGTATTGGAACGTGAGATTGCTCTAACAGAGAAGAGACTCTCTCATGAACCTATTTTTAATAAACGCTCTTCAATGGGTACTTTAAGGGATGCAACCACGCCAGACCGCTCTTCCCTCCACTCCTCCAGAGAGGTAACTGGTTTGAACATCAGCAGTGTGGTTGAGGGTTCTGCGGTATCTGTTGATAGTTCCTCTGTTGCTCCCACTCAATTAGGGACACCACCGGGGCTGGGTTCGGCAAGTATCATAGTATCATCAGCTAAACACGGGAAAAGGAAGCGTGGGGGAGGTGCCCAAAAGGGTAGGTACTCTAAACTCGCTAAAATGACTACCCAGTGTAAAGCCACTGCATCCCTGCTTTCTGTGGGAGTTACTAACTTAATACATTCCCCCCTAGTGCCAGCGAATATGGATTCTGTAGAACTGCCAACCCAGACTTCTGATAAACTACTGGGCCAAATAGAGCACCTTATGAAGTCTTTGATGCTTCCTCTTTTTGAAAGGATTAAAGGGATTCTCGAAAAATTGGGGAATTTGGATAAAACAGTTAAAACTAACACCATGGCTCTAGAGAAGGTTATTTGTCGAGGTAGTGAACAAACGAGTCCAGTTGTAGGAGGCCAAATTATGGATTCCGGTTCTGTCCTATTGACTAACACTAGGAATTCTTTGCCCTCAGCACCCCCATGCCAAAACCAGACTGAAATGAAGGGCAATCTAAATGAAGAATACTCCGGCACCTCCACTAGTAAGAGTGTTGTAGTACCACGGCGTGTGGATTGGCAGGTGAGAGAATCACCTACAGTGGCAGTAGCAGCCACCCAAAAGGAGGTGGGGGGCATCGAAAATACAGGTAGGAAGTCAAAAACACCCTTTTTAGACCTCCTGCCTGACTCAGCTCCCTATACTGTTATTCTGTCAGGAGTACCAGAGCTGGCACAGGGCAAGCTGGAAAACCATAGGGAACTGAAGAATAAAGTCATCTTTTGGCTTAGTAGTTTTCAACCTCTCCCTGCTCATATCAACGGGGAGATTCTACTAGTAAGGAGGGTTAGCTGGTTGGCCAGTAGACGTAAGGACAGGGAAGGGGATTGTGTGATTGTAAACTTCAGAGATCCCAGAGCAGTAACGTCCATCAGTGAAGGGTGGGAGAGTTACAGGGAGGGTGGGATACAATCGCATAGCCTATATTATTTTTATCCTAGATTAAATATGCTTCCGCCCTTGCTCACAAGAAAGTGCATGATTTCCGTCAGAGTCTCCCGACCCCGGTATTCAGGGATGAGCTTCAATATCATAGGTTCAACCACTTTAATTCTCGATTTACCCACCCAATCTCCACAATTAACCGTTTTGCCCCGCTATCAAATCTAGGGGAAATCGACTGACTTGGGGAAGAGAAGGTCCAGATAAAACCTCAGCAATCTGGCTGTCTTCCCTCTGTCTCTGGGGGGGGTTGATGACAACCTTGTATCGCAGAAGTCGGACCCGCCCCCCCCCTCTCACTACCCCGTGTTCAACACCTATCTCAAGTATAAATAGCACAATTCTTGTCAATTCTATGGCTTGCCAGGTGGAGACCCGTAGCCCGGTTGTTCCTATGCGACGGTTTCATCTTGGAACATAGCTGGCCTGGAATCCAAGCTTGTACTACCTGACTGGGCTAGCTTTATTGATAAATCAGATATCTGGCCATTTCAGGAAACTTGGGCTATATCCCCGGTTTTTCAAACAGGTTTTCTGAATTATTTTAGACCAGCGGTGAAAGGCACAAGAGGTAGACCAGTGGGAGGCTTAGCAATCTGGGTCCGCCAACGTGAGGGTGTGACAGTGGTAGAGATCCCAATTGATAGTCTGGACATGTTAGCTATTCGGGTCAGCTCTTCAAAGGGTTTGGATGTTATCCTTATTAACATTTATGTGAGGGGTCTTCCAGGGGGGAAATTTTCCCTGGTTGCTCTCTTACTGGAGAGCTTTTTAAACTCCCTACCCAATAGTGTAAACAGGGTGGTGATGGGGGATTTCAATACCTGCTTCGAGCCCCTGGGTATGGAGGATGGTAGGCTCTCAGAGGCTGAGGATTCTCTGTGGGGTATCCCCGGGTTGGAACTACAACCCATTAAGAAATGGACACAAGCTGCCCTGTTTATGAAGGGGTTATCACTGGATAAGGGCATGCGAGCAGTCAATGGTAGACTGAGGTCAGACAGGCTAGGGGCTGTGACATATGACAATGGAAGATCTGGGTCCTGTATAGATTACATTATGGTAAATCTAGAGATGTGGTCTGGCCTGTTAGACATGGAGGTCGTATGTAGAGCTGAAAGTGACCACAACCCCCTAGTACTCTCCATAAAAGACAATAGCTTTTCTGAGTCTATTTTGGCTGAAACTCTTATGGTTCAGGCTACCTTAGCCAACGATGAAAGAAGGGTAAGATGGCCCAAAATAGCCTTAAATGAAGGTGCTATGTCCCGGATTAGGAGCATGCTCATGGCCACATTAGCTAAAATCCATTGCATTGGGCAGCAGTCAGAGCTTATAGAAAATATTCCTATCTTACATAGCGACCTCTTTACAAATCTTAAATTAATATTTGTTAAAGTTTTCCGCCCAATATCAGAAGCAAAAAGCGGAGACCTTGCTCATATTTTGACAATGTATGTAGACAGGCTCAAAGATCCCTGCACACAGCCATAAAATCTAGAGCCCAGGATACTATTCGTAGTTGTAGGGCCACATACAAGGCTGCTCAAATCTCAGCTAAAAGGAACTGGGATGAGGAACGTTGGAGGGAACTGCTTGAGGCTTGTCAGGGGCATAATATGATCAAATTCTGGCATTATCTCAAATGGGGCAACCGCCCCAAAGATGCAGTTCCTGCAAATTTTGTGGAGCCAAAGGAATGAAATGAAATGAAATGAAAGTGGGATTTCTATAGCGCATGGCTGCCCGGGAGCGTCGCAGCGCTGAGATTGCATTGACAACTGAGGGGAGAAGCAGAGGGGTAAAAGGGTAAGGGTTATTACGGGAAAAGGTGAGTCTTAAGTAGCTTCCGGAATTTCATGTGGTTAGGAATGGGTTTTGTATTATGGCAATCAATTTAAAGTTAAGCCTAATACCAGTGCCATATTGCCTCCCATTACTTGTGATGAAGCCTTGGTATTTACCTCTAGTGAAGTAAGGGCGGTCCTAAAGGCAATCCCGAGTGGTAAGGCACCGGGTCCCGACTCTATTCCGGCTGACATATTTAAACAGGATCATGATCTCTGGGTCCCTTACCTGACATCACTAGCTAATGCCCTTGCGAAAGGTGCAGGGGTTCCTGATTCATGGTTGGGGGCTGAGATCCTTCCAATGTATAAGAAAGGCGACCGCTCCGCGCCGGCTAATTATCGCCGATATACCCTAATTGATGCGGTTCAAAAAATTGTGGCACGCCTTCTTTTGGGTCGAATTCAGTGCTGGATGTCTGATTTTGATATTTTATCGCCACTACAGGCAGGCTTTCGCCCGCACATGGGGACCCTTGAACAGGTATTTAGGTTCATGCTTTTATATTGGAAAGTGGTACTACTAGGGGGGGTTTACTCTTTGCGGCCTTCGTTGATCTCAGGTCTGCTTTCGACTTAGTACCCAGGACCAAGCTGTGGAAAGTCTTACTGGGGTTGGGCATGCCAAGAGAGCAGGTGGTTTTACTTATGAATTTGCATGTGAATACCTATGCCAAAGTCAGATGGGGTAAGCCAGGAAGGGTGACAGATAGATTTGAGGTCGCCAAAGGGTTTAGACATGGGTGTGTATTAGCACCTACCCTGTTCACCCTGTTTATTAATGGGGTGAAAAACTATTATTCTAACTTCCTGACCGATGCGCCCTCCCTTGCTGGCAGGAAAGTTCCCCTGCTCATGTTCGCTGACGACACACTCATAATTTCTAAAACGAGGCAGGGCTTACAGCTAGCTTTGTCCCGTTTTGAGCTTTTTTGCAGCGAACATGAGCTGGAGGTGAACGTTGGAAAGACCAAATGTATGGTCCTTCGGGACCCAAGAGCTGTTAAAACCAAGGTTAAAATGAGTGGGGTTACCTTGGACCAAACAGAGGTCTTTACATCTCTGGGTGTCACCCTGAGTGAAAACCTAAGCTGGAAACCCCAGTTAGACCTCTTGTCCCTTAAACATGCCCAGCTTGGGGGGGCCTTACTGAAGGAACACTCTAACTCATTTACCAAACCCCTGGCCCCCCTGATTAAAATTTATGGCTCAAAAATGTTACCTTCCATTTTATACAGAGCGGAACTGTGGGGTTATAGCGACTTATCTAGATTGAAGGTGGCACAGAACAAGTTCCTTAGAACAGCTATAGGTCTACCCCAATCTACTCCTCGCCTCCCCCTATTGTTTGACTTAGGATGTAATCCGATAGAGGACGTGGCACGGTATAGACCACTGGTGTTCTGGCGGCGCTTGTGGACTGACCGGAACTGTCCATGTATGCTGAGGCTATCTTGGAGATAAAGGGATTACAGGGGGCTTCTAGGGTCCCATGGCTATCCGCTCTTACAGCTTCATTGCTGGATATGGGATTGGAGGCCCTGTGGGTGGATCCAGCTAGAGCCAATTTTCGATCTAAGTAGATCTTTAAAGAAATATATTGGAGAAGGATCAAGGAAAAGAGATTATCTACTGTGTGGGGGTCATCTAAGACCTCGGCCTTTCTAGCCATCAAGGAAGTTCCGAGCTATGAAGATTATTGGGACATTATAACTAAACCACTCGATCGAAAATTGTATCACCAGCTGAGAGTGGGCTTACTCCCCCTACGTGGGTTAACACAGTATTGGAACTCAGAAAGTAGTGACAAATGTCCCTTTTGTATAAAGAAAGCAGAAACTATTGATCATTTTTTATTTTGTTGTACAATGTACTGATTACCCAGACGCGTCTGGTTAAGGCCTGTATGTTGTTCATTGGGCACTAGCAGCCAGATTCATCAAGCTGAAATCGGCTCGCAAAGGGCCAGATTGTGAGAATCTGGCCCTTTGCGAGCGCTATTTTTGCATTTGGGATTCATCATCCCAAATGCAAAAATCGCAATTATAGAAATCGCTAAATTGCGAAAAATCGCATTCAAGGAATCTCAATTGGAGATTCCTTAAATGCTATTCATGAACCTTTTTAAAATTGCGAATTTGCAATATGGGGCCGCTATTTACCGCGAAGTGTAACTTCGTGGTAAATAGCGAAAACTTAGAAAAATGCAATTTAGTGCATTTTTCTAAGTTGTATGTTACACACACACATGTCCTTTGGACATGTATGTGCCCAACACCAGTGTACATTTGCATTTCAGGGGTGCTACAGGGTGTCCTTTGGACACCCTGGCACCCTTGAAATTGCTTCCTTATTTGCGATTCGCTAATTGCTAATCGCAAATAAGGAATGACTCCCCATTCATTCCTATGGGCCTCTAAGCCCATAGGAATGAATGGGAAAGCCATTCCTTATTTACGATTAGCAATTACCGAATCGCAAATAAGGAAGCAGTAGAAATCGCAAAAAATATTGCGATTTCTACATGCATCCCGTTTTGCGAGTCTTTAATAGCGATTCCTTAAAAATCGCTATTAAGGACTCACAAAACGGCACTTTGATGAATCTGGGGGTAGATCTGTAATGACTGCAAGTAGGATTCTGAAAACGGACACCTCCGCCTATATTGGCACGGAAGGACCAGTGATAAAGGATTGCGCGAAAGAGGAACTGACAGTCCCAGAATTGACAACTAGAGTGGAACTGAGTAAAATTATTACTAGGCTAAAGGTTGAAGGAGCACCAGGTCCGAATGGGCTGCCCAATGCCATTTTTAAACATGATCCGGAATTTTGGGCAGAGATGCTGACACCATTGTTTAACCAAATCTATCGTGACACACAGGCACCTGCATCATGGAAGGGGAACGTGATTCACCCAATCTTTAAACAAGGCGACCATGGTAATCCAACAAATTACCGACTAATATCATTGATAGATGTGGAAGCCAAGCTCTATGCCTCTTGAATCCTCCTCAAACTGCAAGATTGGATAGAAGAATCTCAGAGAATCCCCTGGTTCCAGACGGGATTTAGGAGGGATATGGGGATAATCACCAACTTAACTTGCCTGTCAGTTTTAATGGACAGAATAGCAGTAAAGGGCGCACGATTATACGCCTGTTTCGTCGACATCAAATCTGCATTCGACAGAGTAAATTGAGAGCGCCTATGGGAAAAATTGCAGCTTTGGGGGTTGCCTTTAAAATTAATACAGGCAATAAAAGCTTTGCACGAAGATACATGGGCAAAGGTTAAACTGGGAGATGGAGCGTATACAACGAGGAATATACCAACATTCCAGGGCCTTAAACAAGGTTGTGTTCTAGCGCCCACCCTTTTTAATCTATTCCTTTCTGATCTTGCAACAGTGATGGACACAGATGAGGTGCATCCACCCTCATTGGCAAACCGGCAAATTCCCTGTCAGCAATATGCAGACGACATTGTCCTGCTGAGCAAAACCCCAGTGGGTCTCCAAAGAGCTTTAAACATCTTAGCAGAGTACCTAAGACAAGAAGGATTGGACTTAAACAAAGAAAAAACAAAAGTAGTACGTTTAGTGGACCAAAAAAAACTTAGTTACACATGGTCATTTAACGGGACAAAGGTGAACGAACAAGGCTCGTATAAATACCTTGGAGTAATAATATCCCAGGGAGCAAAACTAACAGAGCACAAAACCGCAATTCGAGCAAAAGCACAAAAACTAATCTTTGCTTACCGACTGCTAAAAGTAAAAATGAATTGCCCAAATTACAGTCACCTCCTGAAGGTTATGTCAGCGCAAATATTACCATCACTATCTTACGGTCTCGTCACCTGGTGTGGCAAGGAAGCAGACCTGCTAAACGAGCTCCAAACAAAAATTTACAAAGCAGTTTTTAACCTCCCCAACAGTGCTTCAGCATCGCAAGTAAGGCTGGAATTCGGTCTGCAAAACCAGAGATATAGGAGCATGAGTGGCTTCATAAAACTGTGTCACAAATTAAGATCTGCAGATCCGGATTCGATGGATTGGTTAAACTGGGAAGCTATAAAAAAATCAAGGAGCAACTGGAACCCCTTGTCCTTGGGGAAAATATCTAAAAACCTGCGTGAAAGAGCTGGGGCTGGAAGGAATTTGGGAATCTGTGACGGACAAAGCAACAATAAGTAGACTAGCCAATAAGGCAGCAAGGTCGAAATCTTTTCAAGAGGACAAAGCATTAATGCTCAAGCGGCGACATGGTTGGACCATAATTAACTCCTTCAAAAGCCGGACGACCGCTTGCATATTTAACCTCTCATTTTAATGTGCACATAAAAAGAGCCTTTACGGCCTACAGGATGGGTATACACATTTCAAAAGACTTAGCACCTTCTTGGAAAGGGAAACACCAGACTGAGAGCTGTAGACTTTGTGGCTATAAAACGGAAACATTAGTCCATTTTTTGTGCGTTTGCCCGGCCCTCCTGGTACAACGTCGAAGATTATTGAAACAGATCTGTAACGAGTTAAAAATTCGTACCTGTAGGCAAGCTGTAACTTGCTGGCTAGGAGGGAGTTCAATCATTTTAGCATGCCGGGGTACAAAATTCCTGGCAGAAGTGAATAAATGCTTGAGTTTTGTGGAACAAGGACATGATGATATAAGCGGTGTAATAACTATATCCTGATCCCTAAGACCGGTAATCCCTGCACTAACATGAACCAAACATTTCGACCTCTTAATGCCGGTGGGAGTTTACCCGAGGAAGCTTGTTTTAAAATTGTGTTATATCATTTAACAACTGAAGAGTTCAATCTTATTTTTAGAAGTAATTGCTTCCTTTTTATTATAATATTGACTTGTGGAAATTGTAATGATTTTAATTAATTAAGCAATAAACATTCTGATACTTCTATATTGTAATTGGTGTGTCAAAGTTCGCTAGTTGGGCCTGGTCTGTACAATCACGGAATCTGAGTCCCTGAGCCATACCTCAAGTAATGTTCGTGGGTTAGATGATGGTTTTAATACTTTTTTTAAAAGATTCTCCTTTTTCCATGGAATCAGTCATGTGTCTTTCGGTGTGATATTTAATACTGGTTTTTTCTAGGTTTTAGTGTGTATGGTATTTATGGATTTTTAATAATCATGAAATGTATTATATGTTTGATGTATATTTGTCTTTTATGATACAAATCGAAATAAAGACTTTCTTGACTGATTAAATTCTTGGAATAAATGTCTATATAAATCCAAAGGTCATATGTATTGTTCTATATTTATTTCATACCAAGTGACAAAAGCAAAGGAACTGCAGACACGTGTTTCATCCATATGGCTGGCACTCCAAGAGCTTTCTCAAGGCATATATTATAATGAAAGTGTGGACATTGACTGCAGAGACTTTTTCTGTGCTTTACAAGAAATTTCAAAGGACCACGATTGGAACTTTCATTATAATATATGCCTTGAATAAGCCATTGGCATGCCAGACATTTATTCCAAGAATAGAATCATATTTGGCACAACCTGTCTTTTTTACAATTTTTTCTTGAAGTTTGGTTAATACTCGGGGTATAAACACCTGACAGGTTGCTTTGCCTTTGAATTACTAATTAGGGCCCTGTCCAGTTGTCCTTGAACACCATTATCTATATACCCCCAATGCAATATAATTATTTTGATTTGTACCTAGGGTGCATTAATAAAGCTATGCAACTCTCTGACATTTTTATTCCCTTTTGCAGTGTGCACTTCATGTTTAGAGGACACACACTTTGAGCTACTAGATATGCTCTGTTATTTCTAGTAATAACCACAATTTATGGAGAGATATGTGGAGGCCTGCTGTCAACTTAGCCTTGCTGTGTGAGGTCTGCCCTTTTTTCTATTCAGCACTTATGACAAGAAGCCCTGGGCACAGTATAGTCAACAATTGTGTTCCCTACGTGTTCCTCCCCTGACCTGTCTCCTCCATTTTTTGGTAGTTGACCAATTCATTGCTGACAGCTCTGCTTTGGGGTTTGCAAGGAGTAACTTTTAATATTTGAGCTGAAACACTTAGATCTTAAGCTCTGAACTTTTTTGGACACCAACATAAGTGTTTTCACCTCTTCCCAAGGGTACACGTACATACGCCATCGCCTCTGAAGCTCCCTCATTGGATACAATCATTATAACTGGTGTAATCCTCCACCCATTGCCAAAATAAAAAAGCACAGAGCAACTTCAGCTCATTGGAATGCAAATAATGCTGTGGAGACTAGCTGCATAGATTATCAAGGATCATTTGTCTCAAATGTTCAGATAGTGAAAATAAACTTACAACAAATTGCAAAAAGAATTTGGGGGGGCAGAACTAGTGTTCAATAACGTAGCTGGATTATTAAGTAACAGAAAAATGCTGGTTGTAAATGGCAATGTGTATATGCTGTTTATTAATCAAATACAAATGGCTTTACTGCACCGTAAGCAAATATTCTATGAACAAGGACCTTCTCAACCAAAGATACTGGCACAACGATTAAAACTAATGGGGTATTTGTTAGGGACATTAAGACAGCTGAGGAATTGATCTACCATAAAGAGTCAAGAGCTGGAAGAATTTAGAAGTTCAATTCAGGGCAAAACTAACGATATGCCTCCCCTGAAACTTCCCAGGCTGAAGGCCATAGATGAAGATGAGTTAGAATCCACCAGCCATATCTTTGAGGTGCAGTTAGTTATTTTATCCCCAGAAGATAGCTTTGGCCCAGGTCTTTACTGACATGTAGGGTATTTTATCAGCAATATGAAGAGATATTGATTATGCAGGTTATGGCCCAGTAGGATTTTTACGTTATGGCATATTGAGACATTGTAATTCAATGGAAGAGAATATAATAAACTCTGCTAATCATATAGTCAATCTGGGAAATTCTAAAAGGTAATTTGTGAATAAGTTACACATGTAACTTCTTTTTGGGGCTTTTCACAAAATCAGAGTGTACAGTTAACCAAAAGTGCAGGCTTACATTTCTCCACTCCCTGAAACAAAGGGTGGAACAAAATTTATGGTTGTAAGTTACTACCGCCAAATACAATAACAGGAATACATCTATTAGTACATCTATTACCACAACTTAATAACCAATTGAACGGCAAAACCCTTCCATAGAAAATAGTTGACGTAGTTACTTAAAATAAAATCCCACAGGAAATAATGTTAAAATAAATTATTTTGATTAGTGAAATAAATATAATGTAATGTTAAAAATGTCTACAAATAAAACATAATAATTATTTAAATATAATATAGTTTAGCAACCTTTTTTGAATTAATAAATGAATGTAACATTATTTCTTATTGATATATAATTGAACTAGTTACAATAATTCTATACATCATTTTTAATAATTGTTAATGAAAATTAAAATATTTTCTAATTAAGGTTGCAATTTAATTTTCATTCAATTTTCAGAAATACAATTGTCAATTTATTAAAATAGATTCAAATAATTAAAAATGTAATTCCACATTAGGATAGCTGTACTGTTGAATCTTTTATTTTGTTTTACATTTAAAATAAATATATCAAATTAATTTACATTAGTATATAACATAAATAATTTTTAACATTTATCATAAATTTTTATAAACTATTTTCAACTTTCCCTATACTTTACAAAAGGAAGATTGCCACATTGACAGTGGGGTGTTCCTATGGTAAATTATCAGGGACATATTATTATGAAAACCTTAGTTAGTGGCATAGAGAACATAATCCCACCTCTGCCAGACTCTAGATGAGTGTTGTTAAAGGAAGACATTTGAACAGTGGTGGCTGGTGACATTTGAAAGAGGTGAGGTGTAAAAGTTTGGCTTGAGTGCTACTGGCAAGTGAGTGAGCTCGACAGACTGTCATAAAATTGGCTTGGGGCGTTCGTCCTGTAGGAATTTTTATTTTTAAAGAGGCCGAATGATGCATTTTCAAGAAAATTTGAAAAACCAAGAACGTCTATAAAGCAATTGTGAAAATGAAACTTAAAATTTTGAAATACATAAAGATGCTCCTTATATTAGTGAATTAAAATTGTTCAACGGTTAGTGTAGTTTATAAATTCAAATTGTACAATACGAAAAGCAAAATCTGCCATTATCGTACCTGGACACAGGGTTGTCACTCTCTGCACTGCATCTGGTTGGCACTTAAAGCTGAAAATGTACATACATTGCCATATTATCAACAACATTGCTGATTTGTTTAATAGGTGCACAGGCAGTGCTCCATGAGCTGCTTAGTATTGCCTTCATTGCTTGCCTTGCCTGCTGTGCTTATGCTTTTCATTCAGGGCAGTGCTTTAAATGGGTCGGTACATACCGGTACGGAGTACCGGCACCTACATATTTTCTTCCCTTGAGTACCGGGACCTTTCCACGCGAAATAATGGCCCGGTTTTGATTGGGTTGGTGCTGCGCTCCTGAGCCCCGTCCTAGGCAGGTTTTGCTGCACGACCTGCAGTGGGGTAAAGTGTCTTTCAAACCGAGCTGCTGAAGGGCTGAGCTGCGTCAAAAGAGGCAGCACCGCAGCTCGTCTTCAGTAGGAGACATAGCTGCGTGTGCCTCTCTGGAGTGAAAGGTCAAGTATCCCTGCAGGGTCTCTTTCAGAGGGTGTCAGAAGGTGACTAAAAAACCTGATGGGCACGAGTGTGGGCCACATTGTTCAGGGCACACAGCTTGTTAGTATGGCCATTGTTTTAATCCTGCGCACATCTTCGCCCATCAACAATTTAAATGAAAGGGATTTGCATGAAACGAAATCCCGGCCCTCTAGGTTACATAAAAGCATTCATGCTTTTTTTAAAAAAAAAACTGCAGCACTAGTATTGATTCATCAGTGTGGCCATTTATTGAAGAACATAGCCCCGCCCCTTTCCCCGCCCCCAATCCACTAGCTATTTTTGGTGAGTACCTGCACTTATTTTTTCCCATTTAAAGCCCTGATTCAGGGGCAGGCCTAGCTGAGAGTCGCATGATTCAACAACACTACACGCAGGTAGAACACCACGCGCTAGTTACTAAATACTATTTCACTGCAGTTAAGCACACCGATCTGAATCCTGATCCTTAATCATCCCACACTGCTGCCTTTCGGCCGGAATAAAACAGAAAGAACACATTGCGCACTGCAAGGCAGTTTATGGTAGTGTACAAGGTTAAACAGAAAGATAGATATCCTTTGTGAGGCGGTAGTGTGCACAACAGTGCTGATTTTTTTAAACACGTGCCATGCTGCAGTAGCGCTGCATGCACTCCTCTTATGATTGCATTGTTTCCTCCCCTGTGACTATGGCTTTTCATTTAGGGGCAGGCCTGACCTCTGGGTCAGATAATTCAATAACACTGTACACAGGCAGCACATCATGAGTTGCTATGAGACACCCGATCAGAATGCCGATACATAATAATTTTAAACTGCTGCCTTTCGGCCAGGCCCAACACACGGAAAGAACACTTGGGGCACTGCAGTCCAGTAGTAATATTATAACTATGGGAAGAAAACACACATTTCGTGACCTGTGATATTTGATTGTGTACAATGATGGTCTCGGAGGCCCGCTCCAAGTTTAAGTTAACCTGTGATTTATCGTGACTGGTCTGAGCAGAGGGTCACGTAATAAGACTTACATACATTACACAGTGACATACTAGTTTTGAAACGCTATTTCACTGCGCTTAATTTTACAGATCCATCCGACTCCCGATCCTTACTTACTTTTTGGGTAAAACACAGACAAAACACTCAGTGAAGTGAGTGAAGTAGAGGAAAATAGAAACATCCTTATTCTTGGCATTTGAAATACCACAATTGTTTTTTTTACTATGATGCTGCTTAACTTTGCAAAAGCGAGTAGCTGAGGCCCACTCTGAGCTTGAGTTTACCGTCTGATTACTTTGTGAGATGGCAGTGTGCAGCAAGGCCCGCCCAGCTTTACCGCCAGTTTGTAACTCGTCGTGGACTGTGTGACGCAGTAAGTAATTATAATTAATAAAACAGCAGGGGATGCCCTTTTAAAAATAAAATCGAACATTTAAACTTCAGGGATTTCATGTCACACAATAAACACACTACATCCCCACAATCAGGACTGCACTGCCCACAAAAAAAACATTATGCCACGCACAGTTTGTCTAATCAAAATGACCCCTGTGAGTTAGTTGCAGGCAGCAAAGCCTGAAGATATTATCAATGACAGCATGTCAGACCGAGATTGGAGTCCAAGAACTCTAAATAGCACCTGTGCTAGCTTTTAGAAAATCGGGCTTCTTCATCTCTACAATTGTAACATAATACTTATAATAAATGCAAAAAATGTTTTCATCTTTAGTTAAAAGAATTCACAAACAGCCTCAGAAAAGTATGTCTTATAAAGTTCCTCCTACATTTTTTACACCATGGTGGGAGTCTCACGCCATCTCGGAGATCTGTCTTCTTGCCAGGAAGACACTTGCCTGGAGCCACTACGACTTCTCCAACACTCCTTCTCCTGCAGTGCCGTTAGTGATGCTGCACGCAGAGAGAGAGCGAGGGAACAGCAGGGGACAGAATGGCCAATCACTGCATGGCTTCATATTTGAGCTGTGCAGTGATTGGCCATATGCTCCATGGACCTAAACTCCCCACCCCGCCCTGCCTCATGTGCAGGAGGCCCGGGCCTAACTGCGAGTCTTGGCCAATCCAGACACTGCCCTCTTGCTGAGAGCAGACCAGAATTGGATCGAGCAGGTAAACCCAGCGCTCATTCCGAGTGCAGGTGCCTGCAGCTGGGATCCACCCCCACTCACTGTGTACAAGTTATGAGAGGCCAGTCTAATGAGCATGTCGGGTTGGCAACAGAAAGGCAGTCGGCCAACCTGGCTTGCGCACCTCGAAGTGTACTTGCGTAGACGAAGTTGTAGCATCTCGCTCTAGAAGCTGAGCGTGACACGATGGCGTAGTGCGAATCGGCCATTTTAGGTCGCACTCGTGAATAGGAATTGAGAGCTCTGGACGTTCCCAGTGCTCTCTTGCTGTGTGAAATATATAAGAATAAAATAAAAGCTCGAGCATGCACACCCTGTCCCCTGCGATTCCTTTGGGAAGAAAGCAGTAACTTTACTGTGGCGACGAGACCGGGATCCTAGCAAAGGAAGGAGAAACGGACCCACCAAGAAGAGAAGGAGCCACCAAGGGTAGCAGCAACATTGGGGAGCTTGTCAAACAGCAAGAGAGCGTGGCAGAGGACGTTACCACAGGCAAGCGACCGAGGCAAGGGCAAGCAGGGACACAAGGGGCTGGAGAGACTCCAGGAACAAGGAGGGTAGAGAACAGCCCCGCCCTAGGAAAAGAGAAACAAAGGGGAGCTCGCGGAGACTACAAGAAAGAAACAGGCCCAACCGCGAACAACAGGGCAGCACACAGCGCTGCTGCGTGAAGGCCACTCCCACTAAGACACTAGCCACCAGAAAGGGAAGGTCTGAGGCAGAGGACGAGGACGGCCCCCTGCAGGTCATCATACAACGCAAGTGCCCAAAAGACACCCAGGGCCCTGGAGGAACTAAGGCAACACCGAGAAGGGTGTGCCTCAGAGCCCCAATTGAACCAAATGCACGGCGGAAGAGTAAGCGCGCCAGGCAGCACAAGGGGACCAGAGACAGAGCCAGAAAGATGCGCCAAAATGTGCACGCAAGCGTCCTCACTCACGAATCCTATCCCATTCCTACCCAAAACGGGGGAACCCTTGATGAAGTGGGAAGATTGGAGAGAATATTTCATGAACTACATAGAGGCCCTAGAAGATGAAAGCGGAGAAGCCTACCCCAGCAAGAGGAAGGGAAGAATATTACTACACAACTTGGGCCCAGAAGGGATCAGGGTATTCCAGAATCTAGTACCCGCTCCGAGACCAGCTACGGACGATGATGTGTGTTCCGCATGCAATAGAGGACCTAAACAACCACTATCGACCCGCAGTATGTACGTCCATTGATAGATATAACTTTCAAAAGAGGAAGCAAGAAACGGGCGAGTCTATAGACGATTATGTAGCAGCACTAAGAAAGCTAGCAATCACATGCAAATTCGGGGTCTTGCATGATGAGTTTATAAAGGACCAAATAGTCATGCACACAACAAACAAAACAGTTCAAGACAAACAATGGTGAACGGGGACGCAGCCCTGAAAGAAGTTATTGCCATGGTGAAAAAGGCAGAACTATCCAAAAGATGCGCAGATGCAGCTAAAAGAGACCAATGATCAATAAAGTTGATGAAGCAGAACCGCCAGAGAGAGGCAAAGTCACATCAACAGAAGGAAAAGGGTCAACCAAATGGACCGCAAGACCGGCGCAGCAAAAACGACAGAGCAAAGAGAGCACTAGCACGTGCTACAGGTGCGGTAGTCCATCCCATGCGGCATATGACAAACGTTGTTCAGCGTTCCGAGCAAGATGCACGAACTGTGGGATTGTAGGACACTACGAAAGAGTGTGTCGCCGCAAGACGAAGCGGCCAACAGTGAAATATGTGGCGCAGGAACCGGATGAGGAAGGAGAAGGTGAACAGGACGAAGAAGACAATGTACTATGCATTGAAGAACAAGTGCTAGGTATTGACTACAGACGCTCCAAGAAACCCCAATGCGACATGGTAATAGGCGGGATACTGATCAAGATGGTAGCGGATTCGGGGTCCCCATATATCATAGTCCAATGAACAATGTGGAGTGAAAGCTCCAAACCTAGTCTGGGTTCGCACCTGGAACCCCCAGGCATTATACCTGTCACGCTTAAGGGTGAACCCATTCCAATGGTGGGATACCATGTCCTGAAGTTTGAGTTCAAAGGCCGCAGCGCCGAGGGCAAGCTATATGTGTCGGAAAAGGGCCCATCGGTCCTTGGGTGGATGGATCAGGGCGACTTGGGCATACAATTAAACCCAGGAGGGCACACACAAGTACTGATGACCAGTGCAGAGGGACAACCGCACTTCGAGAAGATGCAAAGCGAATTCCCCACAGTGTTCGGGGGAACAGCAGGCAAATTAGCGAAGTTCACGCATAGAATCGACCTAAAGGAGAACACCACACCGATATCCCACAAAGTGAGAAACATACCCATAGTGGTGAGGGAAGCAGTGCAACAGTAGTTGCAGAGACTGGAAGACAATGGGATCATTGAACCCATAAACTGTTCAGAATGTCTGACTCCGTTGGTGGTGGCAATTACACCAAATGGTAAGGTCCGTCTGTGTGTGGACTTACGAGAACTAAACAAGTGCATAATTGTGGAGAAATTCCCTTTACCACAGATAGAGGAAATGCTGGCGAAAACAAAGGGAATAAAGTGGTTCTCCACCATTGATCTCACTTCAGCGTATCACCAGATAGCCCTACACTCCTCAAGCAGGAAACTGACCTCCTTTATAACACTCTTTGGATGCTATCAGTTCTGCTGCATGCCCTTGGCTTAGCGTCAGCAGCAGCGGTATTTCAAAAACGAATGCACAATTTGTTCAGAGGCATAGAAGGGGTGCAGTAGATGACATCTAAGTGATGGGCAAGGATCAAACTGACCGTAACAGAAAGCTGGCAAAGGTACTCCAGGTGTTGGAAGAAAATGGCATCACGGCTGAATGGGACAAGTGCCGGTTTGGAATGACGTTCGTCACTTATCTAGGTCACGAAATTGGCGAACATGGCATCACACCCAAACAAGCCAACGTAAAGGCGATATGTGAAGCACCAGCACCGCAGAACAAGGAAGAAGTGAGGTCCTTCTTGGGGATGGCCAAATATTCCAGCAAATTTTTGCAACACTTTGCCACCAAGACGCACCACCTGAGACAGCTGATACGAGACAAAACAACATTCGCCTGGACAGAAGAGGCGCAAGGTGACTTCGACAAAATCAAGGAAGACATCAGCAAAGCCTTACCCCTTCAGGGGTATGATCCACAGGGCCAGTCCGTATTGACTACAGACGCCAGTGAAAAAGTACTAGGAGCAGTCCTTATGCAGGAAAGGAAGAATGGTGAAGTGGCAATTCTAAGCTTTGCGTCCAGGTCCCTATCCCCGACGGAACAAAAGTTCAGTGTTATAGAAAAAGAGATGCTGACAGTGGTATCGGCCATGGGGAAATTCCGCCAGATCTTGTGGGGCACGAGGTTCCCACTCAAGACTGATCATAAACCTCTGGTAAAAGTGCTCACGTCAAGTGGACATGCCAGTGCTACACCCTGCATCGCCAAGATGACGCTGAAACTGTTAGACTACAGGTATGATGTGGAATACATCCCTGGGACAAGGAACAAGGTAGCTGATTACTTCAGCAGAGCATTAGCGATGGAGGAAGCTCCAACTAGAACAGAAGAGGGTGAAGTCCTTGTGGCTTTTGCTGAAGACCCGGAGACAGTGATAAGTGGCCAAGAATGGGCAACAGCCTATGGAGAGGATGCTGACATCAGAGACGTTAAAGACTTCTTGCTACATGGATGGCCGAAAAAGAAGCATCTAAGCGCAGCAATCAGGAAATTCTTCGAGGTACGGGAAGAATTGTCCATTGGAGATAAGGGGACATTCCTGTACAGAGGGAACAAGGTTGTTCCCCCAACAATGCTGATACCCCACATGCTAGCTGTACTACATGAAGGCCACTTGGGCATCGTGAAAACGAAGATGAGAACAAAACAGATGTACTGGTGGCCAGGAATGGACATACAGATTGAGAGACATGTAAGGGAGTGTGACCAATGCCAGAGAGCAGACAAAACTCAGACCCCACTGAGGCCGTCTCTTGGGAAATTTGACAACCCTGCAAACCCTTGGGAGGAAGTGTCGATAGACATCCTGGGGCCAGTACTGGATGCACAGAGTACTCCATATGTGTGTCCTCATCGACAGGTATTCGAAGTGGCCTGAAATAGATATATAGGAGGAGATGGACACGGAGGCAGTACTCAGGTTCCTAAAAGCGACATTCCTTCAAGAAGGTATACCCCGCTCCATACTGAGTGACAATGGACCCCAATTCACCTCGGAAAAATGGTACAAGTACATGGAACGGAACAGGATCAAGGCGAAACACACATCCATATACCACATAGCTGGTAACAGCTTAGTTGAGAGGTTTAACCAGGTCATAATAGGTTCCAAACAAGCTGCCATTGCAATGGGAAAAGGAAGTGCAGCGCATGTTGTGGGCCTACCGAATAACACCCACCAGCACAGGGTATGGCCCATTCCAGATTTTTGGAGGACGTGATCCGTTTACAAAAGACAACCTAGCGTGGAAGGAAAAGACCGTCACAAGTAAGTGGTCACCAGCAGTGGTCCAGCACAATCTGGAGAAGGCACAAAGAATATATACCGAGCACTACAACAAATGGCGCAATGTAATGGAGACGTCACTAGAAAAAGGAGAGTGGGTCAGAGTCAATCTGGCCCAGTTGAGAAGGAAAGGGGAAAGCAAATACAACCCGCCCATGCAAGTAAAAGAGATGTATGACAGAGCAGCTTTGCTTAGTGATGGAAACGTATGGTCCCAAGACTGCATGTCCAAATGCAACAAGATATTACAGTGGGCCAATGAAGAAAGATCTAGAACACAACCAGACCAAGCCCCACCCCCTGACAAAGAGGTACTGTGCAGAGGAGAGGAAGACACCGGAGTAGGAGAAGGTGGACAGGAGTTAGAGGAGGGAGAAAATCCCATGCCTGGGGAACATCAGGAAGAAGTGGGGGAGACTGTGAGAAGTGAGAGTCCCCTGGTAAATGGAGGGAGACCAGCGATCCAGGCAGAAAACAGCATGGGGAAGGCCTCCTCTACGCCGGTAAGACGTGCATGGGCGGGCAGAGCAATCGTGAAGCCTGCCAGATACAGAGACTATGAACTGGGTGATGGGAGATAATTGTGATCTGGTAACGTAGACTTCTTGTTTTCTTTTGCCATATAAAGAGAGGAGATATGTAGCGTCTTGCTTTAGTTGCTGAGCGTGACACAATGACGTAGCGCGAGTCGGCCATTTTAGGTCGCACTCGTGAGTAGGAATTGAGAGCTCCGGACGTTCCCAGTGCTCTCTTGCTGTGTGAAATATTTAAGAATAAAATAAAAGCTCGAGCATACACACCCCGTCTCCTCGGCTTCCTTGGGGGAGAAAGCAGTAACTTTAAAGAAGTGAGTCTGTATTCCTGATTGCATGTCAATTATCTTCAAGCCACACCTACTCATCACGATGCAAGCAACCTGGCCCGCAGCTGATTATACAAAATATATGCCCAGCGTCCGCGGCCAAAGCGAAAACATTTGACTGCAATTATTTACATCAATTCAGGTGTTGGGGGCCAAATATAGGGGAAAACGCCCCAACGTCCTAATGAGGGAGCCGCCACTGCATTTGCCAAAGTTTAAACAATGCCCTTTCAATGTAAGGAAAAGGTGTGCCAGCAGCGCTGATCTAATTTAACCATGGGAAACTGTTGATAGCCAGTTAGCCAATTCTGAATTTGGGTAGAGCTATAACAGTATACCGTCATTCTGTCTAGTTCTAGGGCGCTCGCAGCAAGAATAATCTTGAATTTGCGACTTTCACTTTCTCTCCTTGCATAGATTGCTGCTGTTTATATTGTGCATGGCACACTTTGCCACCATTAAAACAGAGACAACCCACACAAAGGTATATGTTTTAGTGATGCAGAGCACAATTTGAAACAGTTACAGGTGATGCTTAATTTAGCACACTGATCCCAGTCTCAAACCTGGCTGAAAACATTCACCAATTAGACAGGCAGACAATTTTCAAAGTGAACATCAACAAAATAAAATTGCACAATCTCTCCCGTGGTATAGAGTCAAAATATCGAGTTTTTATTATCGAGTAGACATAATGTTGAGTAAAAAATTATAGAATAGACATATCGACTAGACAGAATATAGACTACCGAAATATCGACTAGAAAATTTTAATATCGAATAGAATGGACATAATATCGAATCAAAAATATAGAATGGACATAATGTCGACTAGACAGAATATAGACAACAAAAATATCGAATTTAAGGTAAGTTAATATTAATTTTTATTTTTTGTGTAATATAATTCTGTAGCAGGTTGTGGATTTATAGGGGAGTAAGGTGGGAAGTAATTTAATTATAATTAATTAAATATGTTATTTTATTTATTGGTATTTATTTAGAATTAATTGTTAGTTAATTATTAATTAGTAATTAATAAAAATATAATTGGTAATTCATTTTAAATGAATATTTGATAAATATGTTAATTTTAGTAATTTATTTTCTGTAGCGGGTTGTGTGTTTAGAGGGGAATAGGGTGGGAAGTAATTTAATTATAATTAATTAAATATGTTATTTTATTTATTGGTATTTATTTAAAATTAATTGTTAATTAATTATTAATTATTAATTAATTAAAATATAATTGGTAATTATTTTAATTGATTAATTGATAAATATGTTAATCTTAGTAATTTATTTTCTGTAGCGGGTTGTGGGTTTATAGGGTAATGGGGTGGAAAGGAATTTAATTATAATTAATTAAATATGTTATTTTATTTATTGTTAATTTTTTTTAGAATTAATTGTTAATTACTTATTAATTGCTAATTAATTAAAATATAATTTTTAATTTATTGTAATTGATTAATTGATAAATATGTTACTTTTATTACATTATTTTCTGTAGTGGGTTGTGTGTTTATAGGGGAATAGCTTGGGAAGTAATTTAATTGTAAGAAATGACATTTTTAAAATATATTTTCTGTGTCTAATTTTTATTTATTTTTATATTATGAATTAATTTATTGGTAATTGGTAAATAATTAGTATTGGTAGGTAATTTGTATTATTACTTAATCTTTATTTGTAATTTTAATTGATTAATTAATCGATTTTATAAAATTGTAAAATATTGTTATTATGTTATATATATTTATATATGAAGTATTTACTTTCCCTACTATTGCACTCACTGGATTGAGAATAGTAATTTTTAACCCTACGCTATCCAACGCTTTCCCTACTGTTGCACTCTCTGGAGTAGGAATAGACATTTTTACCCCTACGCTATCCATCGCTTTCCCTACTGTTGCACTCACTGGAGTGTGAAAAGTAATTTTTATCCCTACGCTATCCAACGCTTTCCCTACTATTGCACTCACTGGAGTGGGAATAGTAATTTTCACCCCTACGCTATCCAATGCTTTCCCTACTGTTGCCCTCACTGGAGTTGGAATACTAATTTTCTCCCCTACGCTATCCAACGCTTTCCCTACTGATGCACTCTCTGGAGTTGGAATAGTAATTTTTACCCCTACGCTATCCAACACTTTCCCTACTGTTACAATTACTGGAGTGGGAATAGTAATTTTTATCCCTACGCTATCCAACACTTTCCCTACTGTTGCACTCTATGGAGTAGGAATAGTAATTTTTACCCCTACGCTATCCAATGCTTTCCCTACTATTGCACTCACTGGAGTGGGGATAGTAATTTTTAACCCTACGCTATCCAACGCTTTCCCTACTGTTGCACTCTCTGGAGTAGGAATAGTAATTTTTACCCCTACGCTATCCAACGTTTTCCCTACTGTTGCACTCACTGGAGTGGGAATAGTAATTTTTACCCCTACGCTATCCAACGCATTCCCTACTGTTGCACTCTCTGGAATTGGAATAGTAATTTTTACCCCTACGCTATCCAACGCTTTCCCTACTGTTGCACTCTCTTGAGTAGGAATAGTAATTTTTATCCCTACGCTATCCAACGCTTTCCCTACTGTTGCACTCACTGGAGTGGGAATAGTAATTTTTAACTCTACACGCTATCCAACTCTTTCCCTACTGTTGCACTCTCTGGAGTGGGAATAGTAATTTTCACCCCTACGCTATCCAACACGTTCCCTACTGTTGCTCTTTCTGGAGTGGTAATAGTAATTTTTACCCTCTCACTATCTAATGCTTGCCCTACTGTTGCACTCCCTGGAGTTGGAATAGTAATTTTTACCCCTACACTATCCAACGCTTTCCCTACTGTTGCACTCACTGGAGTGGGAATAGTAATGTTTACCCCTACGCTATCCAACGCTTTCCCTACTGTTGCTCTCACTGGAGTGGGAATAGTAATTTTTACCCCTACGCTATCCAACGCTTTCCCTACTGTTGCACTCTCTGGAGTGGGAATAGTAAATTTAACCCTCTCGCTATCCTACGGAAAAAATATTGTATATGTATATATATATATGTATATATATATATATATATGTATATATATATATATATATATATATATATATATATATATATATATATATATATATATATATATATATATATATATATATATATATATATATATATATTGCATTTTCAGCGCGTGCCATACAGCGCAAGGATGGCCCTTTCTACAAGCGTCATGGGGTTATGGCAATTATCCCTGACCGCCTCGCATCTCGAGGAACAGAGACTGTGCTATGGACAATAGTCGACAAACGTGTCGAGAGACATCACTACTTTATTTGATGCTCCAGACCTGAGATCCCAGAGATTATGAGGCAGAAAGTGCGGGACAAAGAAGAAATCCATTGCCCAGAAAACACATGCTGCAACCCTTGAACTGACGACGCCCAGAGCCAGCACTCTAACGAGAAGAACAACAAGCAGCTGGTCCACAGGATTACTCACCTCGAAACCGCAACCCGAACAAACTGCACTTTGGGAGTTGCAGTCCTTCCACCCTCAACCACCAATGAGAATCCTGGTAAACGCCGTTAGGTGTGCAAATACTCTACTTCAGATGTGCCAGAATATAAAAACTTTGGATTCCAGCGTCAGCGGCACTTGGAAAGGGCTGCATCTGACGAAGGCGAAAGTCGAAACGCGTACTGCTACATCCTTTCAATAAATGGAACTCCTCTATCCCGTTGTGCCACCTTGACTACTTCTTGTGAGGAGGACAGTCTTTTGCATATATATATATATATATATATATATATATATATATATATATATATATATATATATATATATATATGTTTTAAATGGGTTTTTTTTAAGTTACATTAATTATTTATTAAGTTTAAGTTTATTTAAATATTTTAAGTATGTTTAAATTAATTATATTTATTATTATATTAGTTTTAAATTACTTTTAAGATATTTAAAAAATTCGATATTTTGAATGTCTATATTTTTTCTTATCGATATTTTGGAGTCGATATTTTTGTACTTACCTATTTGTAGATAGGAAGTCGATATTCTGGCATTTTATATTTTTACCTCAATATTTTGGCAAGTCGATATTTTGACTGTCAATATTCTGTCAGTGATCCCTCTCCCGTGGTAAGGCAGACCAAAATGTTCTCCAAAGTCTGGTAGATTTTAAATGCATAAGCATATTTATTAGGGTTCCGATGACTAAAATGTTTTTGGGGCAAGATTTAGCATATACTATGCTTCACCTGTTGGAAGAAATTCACAGATCTTGCGTTTGAAGTAGGAAAACTGCTATATTTTTTAAACTTCTGTACAAGTTTGAAGATCACCCTCTGACTTTCAAAAACCCACCTTCAAATGTTAGGAAATTGTGGGGCACATTATCAAGCACGGCGTTAGCATTATCGCAGCTTACGGCGGAAAACTGCTGCTAAAGCGGCGATAATGGGCTTGATAATATGCCTTAGAAAATTCCCATGGAAGCCCATGTTCTCACAGAACAAGGGCTTCTGTGGGAATTCACAAAGGCGTATTATCAAGTCCTTTTCACCGCTTTAGCAGCAGTTTTCTGCTGCTAAAGCTGCAATAAAGTTAACACTGTTTCTTGATAATATGCCCTGGTGTTCCTAAAAATCTCGTGATGAGTGAGCCTCTTCTGTACTAAGGTTATCAAGAATCGGAGGCAGTTTGTCGTAGCTGTTCAAAGTTACAACCACGGATGGCGGACTTGTATGGTTTGCAAGTGGACCAGGAGAGAATCTGGCACACAATGGGCACACATCAACCTGACAGTGGTGAGTAGGCCACATTGAGAATGACTTCATTACTAAGATTAAATAGACCAGTCTGTATGAAGAGTGCCATATTCAAAACATAATTAGCCATATGAAACAATATTGTTCGAAAAAGGAGCCATCTCACAATCCATTATCTTCATTTGCAAGTATAATGTATTTATTTACATTATCAGATGTGGGGGAGGGGAATTTGCTATCTGGTCGGTCAGGAGTCCGATCAAAATGCAGGCTGCAGTCTGACTGCCCAATTAGAATGAGACTGCCATGCTGATGGTAGAAAAAGTGCTATTTTACTTTGCGGCTTATGCTGTGGCCCAGGTAAAGGGCTGCAGCACAAGCTGCAAAGTGAAAGAGCACTTTGTGCACATCCTTGCAACGTGTGCCAGGCATCTGAGTGATGCCTGGCACATGGTGCATGAATGCGCATGGAGGAATTACATGCGCCCCAGGGCCACTATTCAGTGGCCTATGGCGGACTGGGGCGCTACTTGGCCTGTCGGTGGCAGTCCCTCTGAAATCATAATTAGGCCCATCATTCTCATACTAAGATTGTAGAGATGTCAGTCACAAAACAAGACTACTCTCTAGATGGTAAAGCAAACATCTGTACCTCAAAGAGATTCCGCGCCGCTCAAAAGAGTAACAGCCAGGACAGCCATGTGGTTATTGCAGACACAGTATTGGGCAGGCTTCCCAGAGGATAAAGTAGTAGTAATAGGAAACAGGGGAACCCAAGAGTCTTCAGGGACTTTGGATAGTCATAGTATATCAGTGTCAGCAATCCTAAATACCAAATGATTGTTTATTTGTAATAAAAGAAGAAAATTTGGTAAAAGAGAAAATGCTGTGGGTGAAAGTAACAAAACATGCTTGGTGCTCTCTTTTAGGTGATGCGCAAGTGATTATAGAGGTCAACATGGCCTATAAAACACTGATAAACAATGCAAAAAAGGGCCATAAAACAGTCAATGTTTTGATCCCTAAGTGGATAATGGGACCCTCATCAGGACTCAAAGTTTTGTAACAGCCCAAAAGTTAGATGGTAAAAGCTGCAAGGCTATCAGGCGGGAAATACTGTGGATACGAGTAGAAAATCCCAGAATAAGAGGAGGCAGTATTACAAAGTGTGTCCAAAAGAAGATCTAAGGGAATGGGGGCACCTGCGTGAAAAGGAGAAGTGTCTACAAATGGTGGCGTGCCCCAGGGACCAAGATGTACTCCAAACTAAAGGTCCAAGCCATCACGGGCCAGCGGGTGCTTGTGAGGCTACATAGGGAGTGCACCGCTTAGAAGAGCACCCAGGAACGAAGAGTGATGTGCAGCAAGAAACTACCTGATCAGGGGTCCACCAGAGAGCCCGGGCAAGAAATGAGCCCTGCGCCAGAGTGTTGATTTGTTATTTGTAGCTGGGCATACTGTTCTTTTTCCGGATACGCACTTTGACCACTATTATCACATGTGTGCGTTACCTAAAAGAGAGCACGTTTTGTCACTTTCACCCACTGTGCTGTTGCTAATACATTTGATTTCTCTCTTTCATAATTATTTCTTTTGTTACAAAAAAACAAACCATTTGGTAACAACCCCAGAGGATAAAGGCAGAAGAACCATTTCACATCTTTCTGCTGGTGTTTTCAGCTAAGCACAGAAATCCCCCATGAATTCGCCATGGTGTAGTGATTTTTTTTAAGCATGAAAGATGAGATGGTTAATCAAATCAGGGACATTTATTCAGCGCACAAATCACTCGAAAGTCTCATGGCGCTTGGAGACAGCTCTGAAAGATTGCTGCACGGTTAGTACCAACTTTGGGCCCGATTAGGGTCGCGGTGAATCCGCATCCTCCGGGCCGGCGGAAGCCACCGCCGGCCCGGAGGATGCGGATTCACCGCGGCGGGCACAGAAAAGACCCCCACCAGATTAGGATGGCTGGGGGGTCATTTTTCCGTCCGCCGCTTTCCCGCCACAGTCGCCTTCCGACCGCGGCGGAAAAGCTCTAATATGGTGGCTGTGTCTTTCAGACACAGCCAGCCATATTAGGATGCTGGCGGAGACATGCTTTTCCACGGCGGGTTTTCTGCCGTAGAAAAGCATGTGGAGTTTGAGTATGGGGGCCCATTGCGGGTGCCCAGGGGTGTTGGGGGGTGGGGGGTGCACATGGGGGGTACCTATGGTATCCCCCTGCCTTTGCATGCACGAAGCGGCAGGCACCACGCGGTGCCTGCCGCTTCGTGCATGCAAAGGAACACATGCACATTTAACCTTGCGGCAGGTGCTGCTTGAAACAGCATCCGCCGCAATGTTAAATATAAGGGATGTGACCGCCAGGGTGGCAGTCACATCCTAATTCCGAGGGAGGGAACGCCGCAGCCCCTGCGGATGGTCCCTCCACCTCGGGGTGGCGGACGGACGCTGGTCCATCCGCCATCCTAATCAGGCCCTTAGTTTTTTGCTCCAATACCCTGGGCCTATTCCATGTATATTTTTGTGTGTTAGATAAAGAATCTTGAAGTGGATTCGCTTTCTGACTGGAAGCCAGTGTAGAGATCTCAAACTAGAAGCCAAAGGGGATCTGTGTGGGAGGTTGAGAGCCAGCCTGGCTGCAGTGTTCTGTAAAATCTGAAGCCTTGTAAGAAGGCCTACGTTGATTGAGGACAACAGGGCATTGCCGTAGTCCATGCGGTTTATTATCAGTCCCTGAACTAGTGGTTATCTGGCCTCAATTGGGATCCACTTAAAAACCTTGCGTAAACTACAGCTTCACACCAAAACAGGAGCCAATTATGTGGTTTGTCTGACTTTTCATTGATACTTTCTTGTCCATATGGAATCTTAGATCCCATACCGTCTGTTTTGGGATTGGACAGGGGCCAAGGTTCGAGGGCCACCAGTCCTGTGACCAATGTTCTTGAGCCTTGCCAAAAAGCACAATCTGGGACTTGCCTCCGTTTAATTGAAGGTGATTTGTGCTCATCCACCTATCAACTTGGGACATGCATTCTTGGAATCACAACTTTGTTTCTACTGGATCTGCTCCAATGGTGATCAAGATCTGCGTATGATCAGCGTAAGATCCGACATAAAAGCCGTAAGATTTGATCCCCTTGGCCAACAGTGTCATGCAAAGATTAAAGAGAGTCGGGCTTAGAATGGAGCCCTGTGGCACTCCCATCTTAACTGGTCTATTACATGAAACGGGGTTTCCCACCTGTACCATTGTAACTCAGTCTGTTAGATAACTCAAGACATTTTAAGGCATTCCCCCTGACACCAATCTCCCAGAGCCGATGTTCCAGAATGCTGTGGCAGATGGTGTCAAGGGCGGCGGATAGGTCTAGCAGGACAAGAATTGATGACTGACCTCTGTCCAAAGCTAGCCTAATGGTGTCTGTTACCTCTACCAGTGCTGTCTCAGTACTGTGGGTGGCCCTAAAACCCGACTGAGAGGGGTCCAGTAGTCCATGGCTCTCAAGGTGGATAACGAGCTGTTTATTTACTAGAGTTTCAAGCATCTTCCCAAAATAGGCAAGCAGCGAGATGGGACGATAGTTCAAATTGAGTTTTGGGTCAGCAGTGGGTTTCTTTAAAATAGACCTAATTCTGGCGCCTTTCCATAGTTTTGGGACCTCGGCCTGTGATTGAAATTGTTAAATAGGGCAGTAAGACCATCCAACAGTACCAGTGCAATGATTGGAAGAAATTTTGGTGGCACAGGGTCAGTAGCTTTTGCCACTACCTCAGTATTGCATTTAGAAAATACTTCCAAGATGTAAGGGGTGTCCGGAGACACACTGGACGCATTTTCTGAGAGGTTGTTATATGCTTGAGGTGGAAAAGAATTATGGATTGCAATAATTATTTCTTAAAAAATTTTTGAAAGAGAGTTAATCCAGTCCTGAGAGTAGGGGATTAATGACTGGGTGGGAGGTGTTGTAAATTCTTTTAAAATTTGGAAGAGCTCCTTACTGGAATTAACCACCTCATCTATCCGGTTAAGGAGAAACAATTTTTTGCTCATCTAACGTCCTCCATATAGCTACGGTGAATGTTTTTATTATGTCGTTGGATCTTTACTTTTTCTCCATTTCCGCTCTTCTGTCCTGCTTCACTGTCTTTAGTTGATCCGTAAACCAGGGAGCGGTCCTAGATTTAACTTTGACCCTGGTGAAGGGGGCAATTTTGTCTAATGCAACCGTGATTGCTCTCTCAAGAGAGGTAGCTGCCGGATTGATGTTGGCCTCATGGCTAGGATGGAAAGAGCTAAAGTGTTTTGAAAAACGAGATGGAGTGATTTTACGCCATGACCTTTGCCATATTAGTTCATTTTTAGGATCAATTTTGATCACATGTACTGGAGTAGCGAATTTTAATAAGTAGTGATCTGTCCATACCAATGGGGAAGGAGATTCTACTGTGATATCTGGGGAGTTTGTAAAGAGTAGATCAAGCGTATGGCCAGCGGTATGGGTAGGACATGTTACCAATTGGGCTAGTCCTAGTGTATTCATATTTGTAATCAGCTGGTCTGTATCGGGATTCAGCGATATCTCAGCATGATAATTGAAATCTCCTATTAAGAAGAAAAGGTCAGACCAATACCTGCGGGGCGATAATCTCAAGTAGTAGTTCGTCTGAGAAATAATTTTTGGGGCTAGGAGGTCTATAGATTACAGCTCCCCAGCAGGTAGTCCTAGATAGTCCCTCTATCCTGAAAACACATAGTTCTAGTTGGCCTGAGCTCATAGTTTCTAAGGAGGTAATACTCACGCCGGAGATAGTGGCTATGAGTAGACCTCCTCCTCTTGTCTCTTTTCTGTCCACTCTAGTTATGTTATATTGAGGCGCAAAAGCAATTTTTACATCTGCGGAGGCATGCTCATGTAGTCAGGTTTCTGTGACAAAGCAGATGTCCAGCAACTCCATATCTATGAGGCTCCATATCTCCACAGAATGTTTGGGGATGCAGCGTGCGTTGAAATAAATTGCCCTTAGTGATTTAGGAATTTTGATATGATTTAAATCTCAAGATAGTTGGATTTTGCTCGATGAGACAGGTTCCTTTGAACGTGATATACCTTGTACTCTGCTGATTTTAACTTCTAATGTGGCTGAGGGTCTGAAATGGAGATTATTTAGATTTTTTAACTATTGGCTAGAGTATTTTAGTTGTGCCATTTTGATCACTCACCGATTGAACATACCTGGGCAGGGAGCTGGGACAGGATGCAAAGTGCAGGGGTCCTGGCAGCGGTCAGTCGCGGACGGGCGCAGACGGGCTTGCCTTTGGCGCGCCAAAGGCAGTGTGGGATTGTCAATAAAAGTGCTTCTTTCTTTTTTGCTTTTCAGAAACCAAAAAATTATTGTTGTTAACATACTTGGAGTTTACTCTTAGCTGTTTGTGAACGATGTAGGTTTTATTCTGAACAAACCTAAAAAGCATGCTTAAGCATAAAGAGCATGGAGGCAGTGTACAAATCAAAGGAATATTGACCTAAAATTTGACACTCCTGCCATATCACCAACATGGCATAACTAATCATAGGAGGCACCTGGGCACAGCCAGGCCAAACAAAAAAGCTAATTTGACGCCATCAACACACCCTATACGTTTCACCTAGTAAGTTGTGAATGATTTTTTAAATTTTACATATTGTATGAATTTAAATACGGGATGGAATTCTTCTTGTCTAGGAGTGGGGCTCCTAATCCTCCCCCTTACTCTGACAGTGAAATTTTACTTTTAATTACACCTTCATAACAAAGCATAATCACTTTTGAATACCCATAAAAATAGAGTCAAGCACATGCCCTAATGAAGCAACTGATACATGGTAGAGCAATAAAACATGTTGATTCTTTTTTACACAGATGAGTAAATAGGACCCTGATTTAGAGTTTGGCGGACAGGGTTCTCTGCTACAAATGTGACAGAGAGCCCTGTCCGTCAAACTGACATTCCACCCGCTCTATTTATTGTCAGGTGGACCATCAAGATCCGATGGTGGTGCCCTACTGCTCTGCTGTCAAAACACTACACAGATTGGCAAACAGAGTTGGGGACGTCAGTGTATGCACATCAGACCATCCGCCTTATTTAGGGCAGATGGTCAGAAGTGTTTTTTCTGTTAGGGAGTGCCAGAGAAAGCGTGGTGGCCCTGAACAGAAAAAAGGAAAAATTAACTCTACGCCATGAGAGTTCTCTCATTAGTATTTTGTTTAAAAAAACATTTTTTTAAATGTGGAGTGGCTGCATGAAACGCAACAGCTTCTCAGCAAACATTTAGTACCTCCAGAGGAGCTAAAGACATAGAGATCCCGGCAGGGTTGGAGGAAATCTCTAAATATGGTGGGCATTAGTCCAGCTAGGTTATAGAGGTAATGACCTATCCCATGCTGATGGATGGCAAGCTGCCATCTATCAGGCCTGAAGTATTTAAACTTGTAAATCATTGACCAAATAAACTGACAGAAGTTTTCCTTATGTAATTTGCATTGTTCCACAGTGTTTTTTATTACTTCTGTTATTTTCTTGAAGTGAATTTCTAATCTGAGTGCCTCATACTGAGAATCAGCTTCAGTGGGCCGCACTAGTGTAGAGAGGAAAATATGTTTCAGGAGTTAACCGCAGGGTCAGCAGCTCTAAGTATTCCTCTACTCTGGTTTCAATTCACAAAATATTCATTTGAATTATTTATTAATTTAAAATAAAAGCATGGATCTTGTGTGAGAAATTATGGTGCATTGTATTGTGTAGTTGTGCAACCTCACAGTGAAATACACTCACAAAAACCACTTTGGTCCAGTCATTTTCATTTCATAAGGCTTTATTCGGAGCAAAAGACAAGTCCATAAAAGCACAGAATAAAAAGACAACAATATAAAACAACAGTCAAAAGCAGGAGATACAGCAGTTTAAAAAGGTTAAAAAAGCATACTTTTCCTTACGTTAATTGATTTAAGGAGAAAGGTAGCCGTATAAAAATAAACGTCAGGGTGTTTAAGTTAAAAAGCAGGCTCAATCAGTCTCGTATTGTCCTGACTCCAAACTTAGCAAACAGGGGTTTCAAATAAGCAATCCGCAGGTATTTGTACAACTGACAGAGCAAAAGAAAGTGCACAGTGCTTTGAGGGGTGGTATTGTCACACGGACAAGGGCCAGCGGGATGTGAATGCTGAGAGGGGAAATCAACAAGGTTGTGGACTACTCCGGTTCTCAGTCTAGTCAACACAAACCGATGTGCCTTCCAGGTCACTTGTGACAAATATGGTTGGAAACCCACAAATTCATTTAAATCATAATAAAGAACACAGGATGAGAGTTCAGAGCTATTTTGATGCCTCCTGGTGGAAAGCTGTTGTAAAAAACAGTGCTTAAGTTCGATTTTAGACAGCTCAGAAGCCCCACATCGATCCGCAATGATGTTAATGTTAAAGATCTCACGAAAATTATCCACAATATACTTTAACCATGGGATCTTTCAGTGATGGTCCAAAGAGAGGCAATCAGAAATAATGGCTCTGCACAAAGAGGTCTCTTCTTTTATCCAAATAGAACGCCATAGCATCATTGGCCTAAGGAGGATCAAGTCGGCAAGATGGTGAATACCCAGTTCATTGTGCACTAAAGCATTAGAAACAGAGCTTGGCAGGCACAAAAGTCTCTTCAAGAATGCGTTCTCCTCAATCTGAAGAGACCCTGCCGGGGGATGGACCCAAATGCCCGCTCCGTACAGGGCAATCGAGACACAACCGGACTGAAAAATTTTAAGCATGTCATGGACCCGCCTGTCTCCCAGTTTCATAGCCATTGTAAATATTCCATGAGCACTCCTCGCCATCTTAGCCCGGACATTCTTATGTTCATTGGCCCAAATGTTATTATTTGAGAAGGTGACCCCCAAGTACGAAAAATTGTCAACAGCCTGGACCTTCTGTCCCTCTATAAAAAATGAAAACTGTTTCTTTCTGTTCCTTCGCCCGCATTCCATAACATAGGTTTTAGATTTATTTAGCACTAACTTTCTGCTTTTAATGAATTGCGAAAAGCCGTCCATCAGCCGTTGAAGGCCGATGGGGGTGCGTGAGATTAGGACCGCGTCATCCGCGTAAAGTAACACAGGGACGTTGTCCTCATTGATTTTGGGAGCATCCACTGCCAGAGATTTGAGAAAAGAATCAATCTCATTGATGAAAAGGGTAAAAAGCAGTGGGGCTAACACACATCCCTGTCTAATTCCACGCCCGATTTTGAACTTAGTAGTACATTCCCCGTTAGAACCGTAACGGACACAAGCACTTAGTTTGGCATAAAGACGTGCTAGGAAGAACACAATGCCCTCGGGTGCCCCAATTTCAATTAGCTTTGCCCAGAGAATGCCATGGTCCACCAGGTCGAAGGCACTACTCAAATCCGCAAAGCAGAGATAAATAGTGCCGGTCTTTGCCAGGGTATATTTACCGATGAGCAGGTCTAAATTTAGACACTGCTCAATCGTACCAAAACCCTTCCTGAACCCAAACTGGCACTCTGCTAGAATGCCATTATCCTCCACCCATTCTTCCAACCTTACTAGAAGCACTCTACTCATTACTTTTAGGGAAGAATCCAACAAGGAGATTGGACGATAGTTCTTAACGTCCCCTCGGTTTCCTTTCTTAAATATTGGGATTAGGATGGATTCTTCCCAGGTAGGGGGCACCTCATTACGGACTGCTGCGTTGAAGATATTAGTTAACAGAGGCCCCCATACTTCGGGGACCAATTTATAAACATCGATTGGTAACCCGTCTGGACCCTGTGCTTTTCCTCCTTTGCTGACCCTTATGCTATCTAAAACCTCTTGGACGGTGATATTGACTGGCGTATGCGGCCACCTATCCCCTATATCCCTGGATGCACTGTCCGAATCAAAGATTTTAGAAAAATGAGAAACCCACTCTTCCTTCATAACGTTGGAAGTTAATTCAGGGATCTTATCATCTTTAAGGAATGGGGTATTAACTGTTTTCCAGAACAGGGTACAATTATTCAATTCAGCAGCCAGGGTCAAGTTGTCCCATGCCTCCTGTTGGAGTTCCAATTTCCTCAGTTTTAGGGTTTCTTTGTATCTGGCTCTAAGATCTACAACTAAACCCTTATCTCTAGGCGTAACTGAAAAAGCTGACTTTAGTTCCTTTAGGGCCAGGGTACAAGCTGGATTGAACCACCCCCGCAGGCATTCCTCCTTGTGCTTCAGTGTACTAGTAAGCTTGGAGTCGATGACCGCATTAATACCAATAAAATACTCAATAGAGCCGGTGGTACCTGTCAAACTCAATTGCTAAACCTTACTTCAACCCTCTGTAGCTGTGGCTTTGAGCTGTCTGCCTTAAACAAAGGACCAAGGCTAAAGCATTTAGAGGTACCAAAACAACAAAATAAGAAATTCATGCAACACAAAGGAAATCCAATACCAATCTGTACAAATAGAATGTATTTCTATGAAGGTTTAGATACCAGAACCAACAAGAGACACCAAAGGGTTACAGTGATTCAGATTTTTATGTGAAACGTAAAACTTTGTAGAACTTTCACGGAGTTGTGATTAACAATTCGACCCCACATTTAATGACCAAATGTTACACGGGGAAGATCACAGGGGCTAATGGTAAGAAGTGAGGCAGTTACCTTCGCACCAAAATAGTCTCAAGTCCAGATCCATGGTCAATGAGTGAACCGCTTTAGACTTCAATGGAGTGGTCATCATTCAAGGGATGCAGGATGCTGGAGATGCTGTAAAATGCTGAGGATGCTGTGTGGGGTTTTCCAGGGGTTACTCCCCGGTCCACGGTCCAGAGGGGGCGAATTTAGCCACAGTTGATGATGTATCTCGAAGTCCTCTTTAGGTCAGCAAAAGTCCTGTTACCAATCTTGTGTCCGGTCACAGCGAAACCAGGGTTCCCTTTGGTGAAGGCTAGCGTCCACCTATAGGTGGCCAAGCTGAACTCCAATCACTTTCCTAGGTTCAGCACACTCGGTGTAGCATCAGGACTCGGCTGTCCAGGCTATACATCAGCAACCTTGGCAATCAGGCGACGGTGGCTACGACTAGCCAGAGCACGCTTCTTCACCTTTTGTGGCCCTGGTGCTGGTAGAGGAAGTCAGCAGACTGACTTTTAGTATTAAATCTTTTTATTTAAAGCAAATACACCGACCAGTGCTTTTGGAGGCAAAGGCCGAACAGTGACAAAATAGTTGCTGCGCCATTGCCAATGCAAGTTCCTTACTATGCATATTAAACACGGCATGTCGCCAACAACCCAGCTGGGCCGGCCGCGTCTGAAAGACTGAGAATCAGTCGGTCGCAATAACAATGCATACTTTATACGGAAAACCCTCCCTATCCCTCCCCCACCCTACCCCCCCTCCCTACCCCTTGTCCGCTGAGGTAAAAGAAAGGAAACACTAAAGAAAACAGTATTAGTGGCTAGGGCATCGCGTAGGGAACCCTATTTCTGGGGTGCCTTTCTGCGGGGCTTTGTCTTGGGCCCTGAGAGTGGTGTGTCAGCAAGATGTAGCAAGCGCAGGTAACGGGGATAACTCAGTTCCCTGAATTCCCCCGTAAGAAGTGTCAGAAATGGCCGCCAGAGGTCCACAAATTCGTCTCCTCTACCCGCCATGGTCAGAGACAGCTTCTCCATCCCCAGAATGGTCCAAAGTCTGTGCAGCCAGCCCAGTTGCACAGGCGGTTGAGGATCCCTCCAACGGGCCACAATGTTTTGCACAGCTGCCCCTAATGCAAGCGCTATTAGTCTCCCTCTCATAGACTTTAGGGGGTACATCAAAGCGTTTGGTAATCCCAGTAACACATAGGCTGGAAATCGGGGGAGCTGGGTGTCTAAATGTAGGTCTATCAGGTCTAAAATAGAGGTCCAATAGTTCTGCAGCCGCTCACAACTCCACAGCAGGTGTTCCAGTGTGCCTAACTCTCCGCAACCTCTCCAGCAGCGGTCACTGACTTGGGGGTCCCAGCGGTGTATGCGTTCCGGGGTGTGATACCATTAGGTGGCCACCTTTGTGAGTGTCTCAGTGAGACCTGTGTGGTAGGCCGAATGCCGGGCCCTGTGGTAGATCCCTTCCCACTCTTTGCGTGAGAGCTGCCTTCCTAGATCTTTTCCCCATCTAGCTTGCCCCGCGCTATAAGTGTATATGTTAGTGAGAAGCAGGTGTTGGTATATGTCCGAGAGCAGTTTCTTCTCCGACGTGCGTGTCAGTAGCCATTTTTCATAGGGTGTAAGAAAGCGCTGCGCTCCCGGTTTGATCGGCGGCTGTAGGACCCAATGTCGGACCTGCAGATAGGGCATGTGATCTGCTTCTGGTATGCCATAGGTCTCCTTCACCTTCTGGAAAGGAAGGATGACCTGAAGGTCAAACATGTGGCCTATCTCCCGGCAAGGCGTAGCCCTCCAAGCCGCGAATGCCTGCGCATCCAGGCCCGGGGTGAACTCCGGGTTGTCGAATATTGGCATTAGCGGGGAAGGAAAGGAAGTGAGATTTCTCCGAACTGCCACTTTATCCCACACTTCCATGACCGTACCGGTGATATACGACGCATATAGGTTAGGTGGCCTAGGGCGCCGCGGCAGGAAGGGTACACCCTGGAGTGTACGACCCGCCACTGCCTGGTCTTGAAAAAGCCAGTGTTTACTGGACTCCAGCTGGTACCACTCTACAAGCGTGTGTAACTGTGCCGCCTGAAAGTACAGGGCGAGGTCGGGCAGCCCTACTCCCCCATGTGCCGGAGGAAGCGTTGCAATTAGGTGCTTAAAGCGGGGGCGGCGACCATTCCAGACAAAACGTGATAGATCAGCCTGCGTTTTTTGGAGCCATCCCGCTGGGGGGCGCAGCGGGAGAGTCTGGAAGACGTAGAGGGCCTGTGGGAGCAGTGTCATCTTAATAGCCGCAATACGGCCCAGCCAGGACAATGTGAGGTGTTTCCATTTCCTGTGTCTCGGTGAGGCGTGTGCTAAGTCTGGCATAGTTGACCTCTGCTGTGGCCCGTATCGTGGGCGCTAGTAAGACTCCCAGGTAGGGAACCGTAGATGTAGACCATCGCAAGTCGAATTCTGCTTTTCCTTCCGCCAACACCTCTGGGGGCAGGGACATTAATTTTGAAGCCTGAGGCAAGGGCAAAAGTATGCAACTCGATAAAGAGTGCCCTCAGGGATTGCATCG
Source organism: Lissotriton vulgaris (assembly GCF_964263255.1). Lineage (NCBI taxonomy): Eukaryota > Metazoa > Chordata > Amphibia > Caudata > Salamandridae > Lissotriton > Lissotriton vulgaris. The sequence continues at coordinate 39,455 of NW_028254121.1, forward strand.
GGTCCATGAGCGAGAGCAGAATGTCATCTGCGTATAGACTGATTTTGTGTGTATCTCCACCAAAGGGGATGCCTCGGATGAGTCGGTGCTGTCTAATCCGCTGTGCCAATGGCTCCATGTAGAGCGCGAATAAAAGGGGGGAGAGCGGGCAGCCCTGACTGGTCCCTCTGCTAATCGGGAAACGTGGTGGGGTGTGGCCATTCACCCAGACCGTAGCGTTAGGTCACCTATAGCAGTTGAAGATTCAGTTTCAGAGAGTGGCCCCAAAGCCGAATCGTTGTAGCGCCAGGTCGAGATAGGGCCAGTGCACCCGATCAAATGCTTTCTCGGCGTCTACGGTGAGGAGCATGCAGCCCATCCTTGCTCGTAATCCGGCCTCGATCAGGTGGAGGATGCGTTTGGAGTTATCACTCGTCTGTCTTTGAGGGATGAAGCCAGCCTGGTCCGGCTCTACCAGCTGTTGCATATAGGGGGCCAGTCGGACAGCTATGATGCTTGTATAGAGTTTGAGGTCAATATTTAATAGGGATATTGGCCTGTAGGAACCGCACCTAGTCGGGTCCCTACCAGGTTTGGGTATCACCGAGATCGCGGCTTCTAGTAGTTCTGGAGGGATGGCTCCCGGTTGATCAAAGGAATTAAACAGGTCTCGCAATAAGGGGACCACTTGCGGGCAGAATTTTTTATAGAATGCGGCGGGGTAGCCGTCCGGGCCCGGTGATTTCCCTAGCTTGAGGCGAGCTATCGCTGAGATGACTTCTTCCAGACCAATGGGCCTATCTAGGAACTTTGCTTGCGCCTCGTTCAAGGACGGGAGGGTTGCCCCATCTAGATAATCGCTGCCCGCTTGTAGATCAAGGGTGTCTGCGTCGTACAGGTCGGCATAAAAGCTTCCCAACTCTGCCGCTATGGCCGCATCCTCAGTAATCGGGTCCCCTTTGCTAGGTTTAATAGTCCGAATGTGTTGCCTCTGGTGCTGCTCTCTCAGCTTACTCGCCAGCAGCTTCCCACATCGGTCCCCCCCGGTGTAGTAGGCATGTTTGAGGTGCAAGGCTGCAAATTCCGCTACATCTTGATCTAGGGCCGCTAACATCTTCCTTTCTGTGCACAGTTGGCGCCAAGCCCTGGTTCCCCCGTGCGCTGATGCATCTGCTCTAGCTCTGCCACCCTTTGCGTGAGTTCGGCCCTTTTTTGTGCGTGTTCCCTATTGTTGGCCGTGGCCACTGAGATAAATTCGCCCCGCAGGACAGCTTTAAGCGTAGCCCACTGAGTGGCTTTGGAGGTGTCATCATTGGCGTTATGAGCAAGGAAGTGGCTGATGGCTGTCGTTATCTTCTCAACCGTAGCAGGGTTTAGGCCAATGCGCAGGCGCCAGTGTCGCTGCGGACTGGGAGTGTTTGGTACTAGGAAGGACGCCACCACTGGGGAGTGATCCGACAGCGTGGCCGGGAGGATCTCGACATCCCGCGCGCGCGCCGCTAGCTGGGTAGAGCATAAGAAGTAGTCTAGCCGCGCATACGACTTATGGGTTGCTGAATAGTGTGTGTAGGCTGTAGCCCGGGGATGGGAGAGTCTCCACATGTCAACCAAGCCTAGATCTGCAAGATGTATGTGTCCCTCCGTCGAAAGTGCCCCGATCTGACCGAAGCGCTGGTTAGAGCGGTCTGCAGTGTTATGAAATACCAGGTTTAGATCTCCCCCAATCAGTAAGTGTGGGTGGGTGTTGGCTGTGGCCGCTTCTAGCGCTGAGTGTAGGTATCGCTCCTGACCCTCGTTAGGTGCGTATGCTGAGCCTATCAACAACGTCTGTCCCGCCACCAGGAAGCGATGGACTAATAGCCTGCCCTTAATCTCCGCTTCTTTTTGCAACACCCGTACCCTAAAGGATCTCGCTATGAGGATCGCCACCCCCGCTACTTTCTTGGATGCCGATGAGAAAAACTGCTCTGGGAAGAAACGGGTTTTAAGCCTATGGTGATCTTTGGGCAGCAGGTGTGTCTCCTGCAGTAGACAGATGTCTGCTTGCGAGTTTCTCAGAAAAGAGAGAATCGCCCTGCGTTTGTTCGGGTTATTAAGCCCCCTCACATTTAGTGAGAGAACTGTCATGGGTTGAGTCATCCAGGGCATGCAGCAGGGGCAGGCGCGTTATGTGCGTGAGCTATCAGTGCAATAGGAAAAAAGGAAAAAAAGGAAAAACGGTTCCTCTCAGCACTAGTGGACAAGGAGGTCCCTCCCCCCACCCAACCCCAACCCCAACCGCAAACCCCAAAAAAGAGTCCCTCCCGGCAACCCCAACTGTGCCGCTCCCCCCTTCCAATACCCACCCACTACCCCTTCTCCCTCGATCCCAACCAATGAAACCCAAGTAAAAGTCATAGTCCCAGGTCGGTCAATTGTAGAGTAGCCCCGTAGAGTGACCAAAGTCAGATTAGACCCAAACCTGTGGAGTCAAAAATAGACGGGGAGTGTGGCATCAGTGACCTTCGTGGCCCCCTACCCCTCCCCCTTCCTTGTTGCGACTACCAATGCATGCCCATTCAGTGGCTGTCTTAAGAAGGCCCTGAGGTGTCTTTTGCCACTTCCTGGACTGCTGCAGCGTGCTCCTTGGCAATCGTCGTCTGATCCGGGCGTGCATGCGACTTGGGTTGTCGCCTTTTTCTGACTTTCTGCCAGCCATCTCGTCGGGTCTGTGACTGAGTCTCTTGTGACGACTCCGTGTTAGCGTCGTCGCTGTGTTCTTGATCTGGCAGCTCGAGCCCTAGCAGATCGCAGGTGACTTGGAGGGAGCGCATCTGGTGAAGGGTCCCGTCCCACCGAAAGATGAGCCTAAACGGGTGGCCCCAAGAATAGGGCACCCCTTTGCACCTCAGGAATGCGGTGACAATTTTGAAGTCCCTCCTCTTTTGGAGTGTTATCACAGAGAGGTCTTGAAAGAGTTCCACTGAAGCGTCTCTGAACCGTAGAGGCTGGGACTGGCGCGCCTCTCTGAGAATCCTCTCTTTGAGTGGAAAGTCTGGGAGGAAAGCTAGTATGTCGGGAGGGGGGGCCGGGGCGCGGAGTGCCAGACCCACTCGGTGCACCCGGTCAATGCAGATGGGGAAGTCTGTGGGCTCCTTGAGGATTTCCCGGAACAGATCTTGGAGGTACATAGTGACACTATTCCCTTCCACCTTTGATGGCACTCCCCGGACCCTTATGTTGTTCCACCGGGAGCGGTTCTCTAAGTCCTCGTTATGTGCTTGGATGTCCATTTGCTGGTCGCGCAGTCGCAGGACCTCTTGCTGGAGATGCACCAGCTCTTCACAGCGGACTTGATTGGAATCCTCCATCGTTGCTACTCTCTCCTCTAGTCCATTCAAATCCCTGCGCAGCTCCCTCTGTTCGCTCACCAGCTCCTGTTTTAGAGTTTGGAAGTCCTCCCTCAGTGTGCCGAACAAGGATTCAAGAAAGGACCTCATGACAGGGGCTTCCTCCTGGGTCGCACCCACGTTGCCAGCGGGCATGGACGACGGCGATGCTGCTTGGGATTTGTCCCCTTTAGGTGGCTGTTTCACCAGTAGATCAGTGATGGAGCAGCCTCCTCTGCGGTTAGCATTCGCCATCGCGGCGTTACCTGCTGTGTTTCAACTCCGTAGCCGCGTCTGTGATGCTGTGCTTAAGCCGATCACCAGGCCGCGAGGAAGGGCTAATCGGAGCCTGACCACCTGCCTGGTCTTTGCGGGAGTGGATGTCGCCGGCCCAGGGGTCACGTCTACCGTGATCCTCACCCGCGCTGCCTCTTCAGGTCCGATATTTGCAGTCTCCCTTTCCACCGTGTCTGGGCCTGTCGCCTCCGTCCCCTGTCCTCCGAAAGTCTCCTGCTTCTCTCCGCTACGACTTCCCCGCCTGCCTTCGGCCCTTTAGCTCCTCCACTGTCTCGGGGCCCCACCACCAAACCCCGTGCGTGTCCTGCCTCGTGCCGTCCGGCGCCTGCTTGTTGCGTGGCCTTCTGTTAAGGCCCGGGCTGGGGGTCCAAGACCGGCCTGTCGCTGGCCGGTGCCTTCGGTTCCTCGCCGGCTCGAGTGTATTTCCGGTTCTGTGTCTCTAGGGCTCAGTTCCCGGGCCCCGTTCAGGCAGAGCGTCTAGCAGCACCGGGAGTGCTCATCGGCCCATGTGCTCCGTCACTTCTCCCTCCCGTGCGCCCCACGTGCGTCTCCGGTCCCGGGGGGCCACCAGGGCCGGGTCCGCGGCCACCACTGTGAGGTTGCCAGGCGGGAGCTCCCTCCGTGGGGGCGAACAGCGTCTTATGCCCCTCTGGTCTAGTCCAGGGGTTGCTCTGGGTTTTTTTTGGGGGGAGCCTCTCTCTTCGGGGGCCTTCCTGGGGGTGCCTGACCGCTTTCAGTGCGGGGCCTACCCCCACTGCGTTACTGCGCTGCCTCGCGTGTGCTGTGGCTGCTCCGTGTAGGGCGTGCAGGACACACCCTGCAAGTCGCTCCGCGCCGGGCCGGTATCCTGCCTTCCTGGGCTCCCCGGGGGTTGCGCCATGTTGTGTAATGGGGCCGACCGCTCCCTCTTATTAGGGTCCCCCTGGAACGCCCGGCTCTATTAGGCCCCGACTAGGCCCTCAGGCAATGCGTCTCCGGTCCGTTCAGTCGCCCCCCACCGGGAGGCCCGCGACTCCCACCAAGGCCTCACTCCCGGGGGCTTCTTCAGGCGTCTCTGGTGGACCCGCCCCTGCACCAGCTCAGTTCACGCTAGCCCGCTAGGCCCCGACCAGGCCCTCGATTTACAAGCTCCTGTCCCGCCTTGTCACTCACCGCCGGGAGCTCCACGGGCTGCCCCAGACTCCTTTCTCCCTGCCGGTCGCTGCTGGGGCCAGGTGACTGCTTTCCGCGGGCCAACTCCTCCCGTGCTCCGCCGTCGCCCAGCCGCAGAGGCCCAGACCGGGCCCTCGATTTTCGCGCTCCCGGCGCAGTGGATGTCCAGCCGCCGGGAGCTCAGCGCGCCAGGGCAGCTCCCTGCTCACTCGGTGCCTTAAGAGGTTGGGGGAGGGTGCGCGGCGTCTTCCGATAAGGTCCCCCGCCGTCTAGCACCTCTCCGGCTGGTCCGCTTAGGCCAAGCCCGGGGCCTCGATTTGGCGCTGTCCGCACCTCTCGCTTCTCTCGGTCGGGGTCTCACCCGGGCAGGGCCCGCCCTCGGCTTCCCGGGCTCTCAGGTGACGCCGCCGGCTCCACAGTCGCGTCGGGGGTGCTTGTGGTGGTTGTGGACAGCTGTGCCCCTCGAAGTCTGGTGTTTTGGGGGCAATTCGCTATGTTTATGGGTGCTGAAGGGGAATCAGGGCAGGGAGCCACGCAGACCCGCGTCTGTTCAGGTCGCCATCTTGGCCACGCCCCAACAGACTGACTTTTAGACTTCATTGTCTTCTGTCTGGGGCAAGGGAGCAACTTTTCCATGAGCCAGATGAATACCTTTTTTTGTAACCATGTGCCGCTATGCAAAGCATTTTGACTGTCACAAATGTTACGGTTTGGCATTTGCAACCATTGCAATGTTTTTTACTATATATGGATCCTGTTTTATGAGTTGGAAAAGGTTTTTTGACTCCTCAAATAGGATTTTGAATGGATACCGATTCACAATCTTGGAGGGGCATGTTGGAGGCATTATTTAATTGGTATTTGAAGAAAGGTCGGTTTTGGCAAATTATTTACTGGCCACCTTTTGTGACCAATATTTTGCAATCAGTAAATATTTCATATGACCCTCTTTCCATAATATGGCATACTTGCCTCCAGTTCTGGTCGACCATTGTTATGTGTGAGAATTTGATCTTTTTAACCGGTGCTATCTTCCTAAGTGTATTTGTTTGAGTAGTCATTATAGATAAAGGCGACCTTGAGGTCTCTCTTCACACTCTCCCTTGAGTTAATATCAGAGAAGATAAGACAATCAGAGAGGGACTTCTACAACCTTTGTGGCCTAAAGTCATCTCAAGAAGGTTTTTTTCATAACCCCTTCAGTCCATACATTACATGAGTAGAGCATGAAGATGACTAGCAAATGAAATGGATAAAAGGAAAATAAATTGCTTCAGGGTTAAGCTGAATGAAAACTAAATCCACTGTTTACCCAGATAAGCATTTTGTGCCAAACATTGACATAATGTCTTGGACCATACCTCATTATGTTGGAGGGGTCTGGAAACTACATAATAATGGGTATCACCATGAATGTATTGCCCTGATAGAAAAAGAGAGAATGGAGATGTAACAATACACACATATGGGTGGGAGGGGGTTTTATAGAGGAAATGCTAGCAAGCCAAGTATGTGATCAAAGCATAGTGACACCTGAGACATCCCAGCTGTTCCCGAGCAAGCTCTTGTCCTAATAGAAACCCAAACCCCTGTAATTTCTAGCCTACAAGGAGTGCTAAATTACTTCAAGGAGGAGGTAGAAAAGTAAAAGTCAAAAATCCAGGTCTAAAAAGCAAAGATATTCAAAGAAAATATTCACACAACCACACTGTATTGCAAAAACCCAAGAGGAACCCTGATGTTGACTCCCTAATATGCAATCATAATATCATGGTCAAAACATTGAGACTACAAAAATATCACGAGACATGATGATATCAAAGGTAATCCAATCAGTGTTTTTATGGTTGACAATAATATTGACTATAAAAACGTGGAGGCCTATTCACAAAGGAGTTTTACATTGGTGATTTGGCAACAAAACATGGAAAATGGGAAAAAATTGGATTATTCAGTGAATATTCATAAACAATTAGTTTGTATAAAAACCCTGTTCCCTCTTTTCACTTTTATTAATAAGGAGTTAAACGTTGTAGGGCTGATTGAAAAGACATGTAGGAGTATCTAACACAGTTCTCCTAGATTACTGCTTCCAGTACTTGTAAATATTTTTGGGAATCTACATCTATACAGACAGAGGGATTAGCCCGAACAAAAACTGCTCATCAGAAACATATTCTCCTAATGAAGAGACATGCTCCGAGGCAAAGATACATGCAGAAGCTGAGGATGCCAAGAGACTGCTGGCACTTGCAGCTCGGTCGTCTATTGCAACCACAAACCTATTTGCCATTTGGGATAAACACATTCTTGGCATTGGTTTAGGAATACAAATATCTCACTAAAACAAACACGCTATCAACTTGAAAGCACAGTCAAAGGGTACATTAGAGAACAAATGATAAAAGAAAAAGTGGGCTATGGCAAAATATGATTTCCAGACATTTAATGAAGCATATGCGTAGTAGGATTAAACCAATCAACCTGCTACATAATGACAGGGCAAAAGTATAGCAGTCCACAAACGTGGTTGAGAAAAAGCTAGGGCTCCACAAATCACACCTCAAATTTGAAATCATCATCTAGGTTTGCAAAGCATGTCTCATTCATTTGATCATATCCCCCAAAAATGAACCGACACATAAACACATTCAGGGCGTGTGTTACAAAGATTGTTCTGTGAGTAGAAATAACTTATTGGTGGCTTACCTTTGACTTGCACCCACATTTAAAATAGTAATTTGACCTTATACATGGAAACATGCAATTATTGGGGCTTTTATCCCATCGCTTCCTTTTACTGCAACCTCAGCTCAAATCTTAAAACCGAACAAAAAATCCCTGGATTGCTTTCGGAAACATGCAGATAAAAGGGCCATCAAGCACTCTAAAGGGAGAATATGCTATGTTCCTAGCAACCAGTGTTCCCAAAACAGGATCTGTGCTGCAGAAAGTAGTCCTCACTGAGCATTCTGGATTCTCCAGGTAGATGTGGATGCGCAGTCAAAGCTTAACTTGATAGAGGTGATGTGGGGTAAGTCCGGGCAAAGTACAACACAATAATTACAGTTGCAATAAAATATGAATTTGCAGTCTTCAGGGTTGTTTGTTACACTCATTTTATAATCACAGTATAAACAGTAAACAGAAAATGGATAGTACACAGAACACAATGCACAAAAGTAACATGGTAATCAGAAATACATAGAGAATATATCTTAAAGTCAGTTATCAGATAAAATTGTTGGTAATCACACTACTCAGGAATGAAACCACGATCTATGTTTATACACTCTAGGGTGCCTATTAGGATGGCGGACGGACCTGCGTCTGTCCGCCAACCCCGAGGTGGAGGGACCGTCCGCAGGGGCAGCGACGGTCCCTCCGGTGCAATTAGGATGTGACCGCCACCCTTGCGGTCACATCCCCTATATTTAACATTGCGGCGGGTGCTGCTTTAAGCAGCACCCGCCGCAAAGTTAAATATGCATGATGTGCATTTGCATGCACAAAGCGGCAGGCACTGCGCGGTGCTTGCCGCAGTGTGCATGCAAATGTAGGGGTGCACCCCCCACCCCCACTTCACCCTGGGGCCCGCAACTGGCCCCCAAAGTAAAGACCGTTTGCCTTTCCGTGGCGGCATTGCCGCCACGGAAAGGCATGTCCTGCAGCACATCCTAATATGACTGGCGGTGTCTGATAGACACGCCATCATATTAGAGCTTTTCCGCCACGTCGGCAGCCGACCGCGGCGGAAAAGCAGCGGACGGTCTTCCCGTCCGCCGATGACCCCCAGCCATCCTAATGTGGCGGGGGGTCTTTGAAGGCACCGCAGCGTTGAATTCCGCCGGCCCGGAGGATGCGGATTCAGGATTTATGACATTACAATGTGAAATGTGAAAAAGCTTTTATTGTTCGATTAATTAAAATCATTACAATATGCTAACATTCTAAAATAATTATCTAAAAACCAAATAGGTTAAAACCCCTGATTATTGCCACAGTCTAATTCGACCTAAAGCATTCATTATAGTGTCATATTCTAGCAATACAGTTTTAGATCAAAGTGCATTTGTTTTTAAGATAAAGGTGTGTCCACCTCTCCCCTGCTTCCAGTCCTACAGATTTATTTCTGCGGCTCAGCGTTTGCAGACAGTCCTGCACGGATTAGGTCTGTAAATTTCCCCAGCCATGCTGCTATTTGACTTTCTGTAGACGAAAAACACAAGACCGAGATTTCGCTGCATCGCTTGAGGCCCTGAACTCTGCAGATTGGGATGACCAAGCGATGCCTCTCACTGGCTAGCTTTGGGCAGCAACACAGCAAATGATACCAGGATACCAGGATTCCTGATGGTAGTCACAAAGTCTGCATGCTACTAATTTGTCCGCACGGGCCCAACTTTGATTAAACTCCACAATGGGTAATGCAAGGAGCCTCATATAAGTGATCTTTTTTCGAGTTTGAACTGATAGTGCTTGCTCAAAATAAGGCTGTGCTTTTCCCACTTTGTAAGAAGCATCCAGTGTGGAAAGATTTGGATGGTGATACAGACTTTCAAGATCTCTCGCGAATGAAATGTGCTTCACCTGTCTGTTCACTGCTCTTTTCCATGCAGCAATTGAAATATTAACATTGACCAGGTTTTGCTCCTCTATTTCTAGCGATTGAATAGCTCCTGTCAATTGTGCTTGCCAAGGTGATCCTCTTTCTTCAAAGATTGTTTTAATTTGTGCTTTAAAGGCTGTTGCTGGCGCTCTCAAAGTGCTGATGTAGTATTTTATTGTATCCCCCAGGCAAGAGATGTCTGAGCGAGAAAGCCCCAGCTCCAGCCTTACTCTGGCTCTCCTGGCCTGTCGTGGGATTGCCAGCACTTTCTTATATATGGAAGTTTGAAAGCTCATGTAAAAATTGTCAAAGGCGCTGGGAAAGGTTAGGTGGCCGTAATTAATTGAGGGCACTGTTTTTGCTTTTAGAACTTTCAGGATGGGTTCCGTGGATGGACTATGTAATTTTCGATTGAGATTTCTCAAGCTGCAAATATTCCCGGCACCTTTATTTCTTAGATGTTTCAAATGAGCTGTTGATTTTGCCCCTTCCGTGAGCCTGAGACCCAGGTAGTTGTAATTTTTGCAAGATCTAATTTGCTTCTCCCCTAGGCGCCATTGAGCTGTCTGTTTTCGATGGTTCTTTCCAAAGATGAGGATCTTGGTCTTGTCCTGGTTTACCAGTAGGTTGTTCTTCTGATTAAAGCTATGTAGCGCATCTAAGGCTTTCTGTAGCCAGTCCTGGTATGATCCAAAATTTCAAGATCGTCGGCATATTGAAGGATTTGAAGCCTCACGTTCCCCATCTTCGGAATGACTAAGTTTGCCCCCTCCAGTGCTTGACCCAGGTCGGATGTATAGATGTTAAAAAGGAGAGGTGCAAGAACGCACCCTTGTTTAAGGCCGCTGTTTGTGTGGACCTTGTTGGTCAGTGACGTTTGACTGGTCTTAATCCTTACCCAGGTCCCATCATATAGAGACCTTATTGCCTTTAGCAGCTTTTGGGGAATACACCAGTTGGTAAGTTTTCTCCATAGTATGCCACGGTCTACCCGGTCGAATGCTGCACTATAATCTACAAAACAGTAAAACAAAAGAGGTTAAGGGGGCTGGATCGCACGTCTGGACAGGTAGCCCAGTGCTATGATGTTATCTACTGTGGAACATTGTGGTCTGAATCCTGTTTGGAAAAATGGAATGATGGTGTTCTCCTCTGCCCAGCTTTCCAGTTCCTTCAACATTACAATGTGTGTCTTTACTATGCATCCCCTTTCCATGCAGCTTTACCAAGCAGATACCTTTACCATGCATGACTTTACCAAGCATGGAAGTGTATGTAAAGTAAGTAACCGTATATATATATATATATATATATATATATATATATATATATATATATATATATATATATATATATATATATATATATATATATATATATATATATATATATATATATATATTCACTGAAAAAAACATAGGTTTCACACCAGTTATAGTTAGGAATTAGCATTTAAAAAACCTATTAAATTCCCTGACAAAACCATAGGTTTCACACCAGTTATAGTTAGCTGGAAATTTTACTGACATAAAACCATTGAAATTCCCACATTATAGTTAGTTGAACTCACTATAACTTGCGCGCCTGCAATGCACTGCTGATGACGTCACATATTACATCACTCATGACATGGTCAGTGACATCACTCATGACATCACTGATGACACCATCCTTGTGACAGAGTGACAGACCTAATTTCAGTATAATGTAACGCTTGAAACACATATTCAAAAATAGAAACAAACATTTTCAAAAAAATGGAGATACCCAAACCAGTAACAACAATCAATTCAGTAATTCCACCATCTATATACACATCCACTCATTCACCAACAGTTCTATATAGTCACTCATATATATACTCACTCATCATATGTAGTGATACACCTATACATCCTGTTACACATCAGCAGTCATCCAAAAGTTACTCACACACATACTCACACATGCAAATAAACTATTGAACATCCATTTATTTGCATATACATTTATACACACACTACCACCTTACTTCTAAGGAAACTTACACATACTTACTCTCTTAAACAATTACTTATAGAAACACATACTTATTTAAACAGAAACTCCTACAATCTCTCACTATATATACTATACTCACTTATATACATCAATACTCACATATACTAGATTAAAATATATGTCGTTACTAATGAAGACACTAGTGAGACAGTCATTCACTCACTAACACACACATATACACACTCATCCACCCATACAGTCCTGCACATATGCTGTCTTCAAAACACATACAAACAGTGAGTCAGTCACCAACCCCTGCAGCCACTTATACACAAAGAGAAACACTGATACAAACATTTAAATATTTAAACAATACTCGCTAATATATGTATTCACTAAGATACACTTAATAAGCCAGTTACCCAACCAATTTTTTTTTTTAAAAACATCCATTTACACACTTATTTAAACATTTATTCTTCCATCGACCTTTACAAATACGTATATAAAACAAATTTATTTTTCAGAAAGACACACATTCACTGGATGGTGTCATCAGTGATGTCATGAGTGATGTCACTGACCATGTCATGAGTGATGTAATATGAGACGCCATCAGCAGTGCATTGCAGGGGCGCAAGTTATAGTGAGTCCAACTAACTATAACGTGGGAATTTCAATGGTTTTATGTCAGTAAAATTTCCAGCTAACTATAACTGGTGTGAAACCTATGGTTTTGTCAGTGAATTTTATAGGTTTTTTGAATGCTAATTCCTAACTATAACTGGTGTGAAACCTATGTTTTTTTCAGTGAATTTCAAAAGTTTTTTAAATGCTAATTCCTAACTATTACTGGTGTGAAACCTATGGTTTTTTCAGCGAATTTCAAAGGTTTTTTTAATGCTAATTCCTAACTATATAAGACCTGAAAGCCCACCAGGAATCTCCAGTATGCGCCAGGGGACTGCATTGCAGAAAGGTGTAATGAAGCCACAACCCTTTTTACACCTCTCTGCAACGCAGCCCCCGTGCATGTTTGAAGAGAGGGAACTAATTCCCCTTGCATACTGGGGGCCCTTGGGGGCCAATTAGCCCACCTGGAACCTCCAGTATGCGCCATGGGCTGCATTGCAGAGGTGTAATGAGACTATGCCCCTTGTTACACCTCTCTGCAACGCAGCCCACTGCCGCGTTTGCAGAGGGGGAACTAATTCCCCTTGCATACTGGGGGTCCCTGGGGTCAACTAGTCCACCAGGAGCCTCCAGTATGCGCGAGGGAGCTGCATTGCAGAGAAGTGTAATGAGGCCACACCCTTGTTACACCTCTCTGCAATGCAGGCCAATGGCGCGTTTGCAGAGGGGGGACTAATTCCCCTTGCATACTGGGGGTCCCTGGATCATATCTGCCCAAACACCGATATTCCGAACGATTGTAAATGACTTTTCTTGAGAAACATTTGGATTTGGATTATCATGTCCAATACTTTGGAATTTTTGAAAGACTGACTTTGAGGATGCTATAAATTACTCAAGTCTGCCCGAATTGTGTGGGTAAAATTGATACCTAGTCACTTTGAATAAGAATATACTTATGTCTCGTCTAACATTTGGAAGAAATATCTAGTTATATGACAACAGGATACCGACATAACTTGAAGGAAATAAGAACGCCCTGAAGAAGTTCTGTTGTATAGAACGAAACGTTTCGGCTGGCTGTTGTACATAAACTTAAGGAAAATAAAAGCATTTGAATATACACCAAGATTCAGCGCTTCAATAAGGACTCTAAGTGATATGATTTGATTAGACTCATTGTGAAAGTGGTGCTGTGCCAAACTTTGGAATATTCTCCACTACTCTCTACTACTTACTCTCTCCTACTCCACTACTCTCAAATACTCACTCTCTACTACTCATTCTCTACTACTCTACTACTCTCTACTACTCTCTCTCTACTACTCACTCCCTACTACTCGCTACTCACTACTCCCTACTACTCACTATCTACTACTCTCTACTACTCACTCTCTACTACTCTCTCTCTACTACTCACTCTTTACTACTCACTACTACTCTCTACTACTCACTCTCTACTTCTCACTCTCTACTACTCTCTACTACTCACTCTCTACTACTCTCCCTGTACTACTCACTCTCTACTACACACTCTCTACTACTCTCTACTACTCACTCTCTACTACTCTCTCTCCACTAGTCTCTACTACTCACTCTACTACTCACTCTCTACTACTCACTACTATTCTCTCTGCTACTCATTATCTACTACTCTCTACTACTCACTCTCTACTACTCACTCTCTACTACTCACTCTTTACTACTCTCTACTACTCACTCTCTACTGCTCTCTACTACTCACTCTACTACTTACTCTCTACTACTCTCTACTACTCACTTTCTACTACTCACTCTCTACTACTCTCTACTACTCACTCTACTATTCACTCTACTAATCTCTACTACTCACTCTCTGCTACTCTCTCTACTGCTCTCTACTACTCTCGACTACTCACTCTCTACTCTCTATTCATTCATTCATTTCAATCTTTATTTCGACCATTAGGTCATAAAAGATACACATACAGTAAAATCACATAAATTCTGTCACAGTCATTAAAACATCAGTGCATGATTTTAAAATCAAAACCAGACAATACAAGTGATTATTAAAAGGTGAGCGATTCTACAGTCTACCCAACATTTTTTAAAAGACGACTACGCGTATGCCAGACATTCGTAAAGAATTTGGAAAGTGCAAAAACAATTGGGCCGGAAACATCGCATTTTAAAATCCTGTACATCGGTGCATATTCCCTGCCACCCAAATTCTTAATCAAGGGCAGCAGCCAGTACTTTCTGGCTGCCTTGTATGCTGGGCAGAAAAAGATCACATGCAAATCATTTTCCTCTTTGTCGACGCAAAGAGGACAGAACTTGGTAGAAGGGACTTGTGACCAGGTACTAGAAAAGGACCGTAAAGGCAATGTGCCGTATCTCCACTGGAGAAATAACTTTCTAGTGAATATGGGATATACGGGATCAAGAGCTTTCTCAAATGTATAGAGATCCTTGGTTTGCAGGAATATGGAGGAAAGGGACCCCTCTGTCTGGGTAGCTATAGCCCTTACCCTTTTATGTTCGTGGTACAGATTCGCCAATGCTCTCTTAGAGATTCTTGGTGCTGTATTTGCTGGTTCGGTCCACAATTCAGGGAGCCCCACATCTGTGCAAACTGACTGGATATTTTGGACCCAGGGAATACTGAGCGCCTTAGGATGTTTTAATAATTCGACCAGTTCCGCCCTGTAATCGGCGAGATCGTCGCTGCTCCATAGCCTGCGCCAGAAGGCAATGGGTCTTAGACTTATCTCGTCGGCAAGTGGCCGTAGCCCTAAATCAAGCCTCAGGGGGAGAAGCGGGGTGCTAGGGGGAAGTGCGGTAATTTGTCTTAAAAACCTATTTTCTGTGTAAGACAAGTTCCGACATGGAATGTGGCCCCACAATTCAGCCCCGTACAAGATCGCCCCCCTTGCCTGTGCCTTATATATCTGAATTAGGGCCCCCAATGGGCGATAGGTCGAACCGGTCATCATCCGGGAAATACCCCCGGTAATTTGTACTAGTTTAAGGTTAGCCCTAGTTTGATGGCTCTCCCAGGTCATATTTTCGTTGAGTGTCACGCCGAGATATTCGAACGTGGCTACTCTTTCCAGTCGCGCTGCTCCCAGTAGGGGGTTCGGGCGCTGCTTGGGGCTTGGGTTCAATACCATATATTTGGTTTTTGTGGCATTGATTTCCAGCCCTCTATCCTGACAGAAGGCCACAAAGGCATCAAGTATCTTCTGAATGCCCATGGGTGTTTTAGATACCAACAGTGTGTCGTCCGCAAACATTATTGCGGGCACACTGTTGCCATTCAATTTGGGGGCATCTGTATAGTCGGTGGCGTTTAGATGAGCGATTACCCCGTTGACGAAGAGGCAAAACAGGGTCGGCGCCAGCACACAACCCTGTCTTACCCCTCTGCCCACGGGGAATCTATCAGTCAGCTCCCCCGACCTCCCACACCTCACCTGGGCATAATTATTATGATGCAGCCTCTGAAGGGTCAATAGGATGTCTGGTGGAACGCCCATCCCTGCTAAGATAACCCAGAGTTTTCCCCTGGGCACGAGGTCGAAGGCGGCTCTTAGGTCCACGAAAATCGTGTACAGACTACCGCCCTCGAACCTCACTGTCCTCCAGTAGATCAAATACAGTCTAAAAACCTGGTCTACAGTCGATACCCCTTT
This sequence comes from Lissotriton vulgaris, assembly GCF_964263255.1. Taxonomy (NCBI): domain Eukaryota; kingdom Metazoa; phylum Chordata; class Amphibia; order Caudata; family Salamandridae; genus Lissotriton; species Lissotriton vulgaris. The sequence continues at coordinate 55,150 of NW_028254121.1, forward strand.
CCTAAAACCTGCCTGATATGGACTGAGGGCGCCCACCTCCTCAATCCATTCCTGAAGCCTGTTCAGGAGAACCCTGCCGAACAGCTTCTGTGCTACATCTATCAGGCTAATCGGTCTGTAGTTGGCTGGGAGCAGGGGGGATCCTTTTTTGAAAATCGGGACCACCTCAGCCCCCAGCCAAGTACTGGGGATTTCCATCCCACCGAGGACACCATTAAAAAGGGCTGCGAGGTAGGGCGCCCAGACGGTGGACTCCTGCTTGTACAGGTCTCCCGGTAGCCCGTCCAGCCCCGGCGCCTTCCCCGAAGCCAGGCCTGAAATAGCAGCCGTGACCTCGCTCAATGTTATTTGATCCGCCTGCAAGCCCTGTCTCACTGGTTCAATTAGCACAGGAAGTTCTCCGGACTCAGCGCTATATAGCGACTGGAAGTGGGCCTGCCACACTCCAGGAGCTATGTTAGGCTCCACTGCCGAATGTAGACTCCCTGATCCCCCATTCACCATTCTCCAGAACAGGCGTTGATCTTGTACTGCTAGGGCCTTTGTGAGCTCTTCCCACTGATTTTCCTCCCATTCTATTTTGGCCTGTGCGAGAAGCTTCTTATAGGCTTGTCTACATTGCTTAAGATGTTCCCCTCCTATGCCCTCCTTAATTACTCCAAGGAGTTCTGTTTTGGCCCGTCTGCAGGCTATATTATACCATTGTGTTTTGCCTTGGGGTCTCTCTCTTGGCTTTTGTACTTTACGTGTAAAGTGGGGTGCCGCCACTTTTATGAGTTCTTTATGGGCATCAAACAGTTTACTCCTTATATCTATTTTGTTTGCCACACTATCAAGGTCCCCAACAGTTTCCAGGATGGGAGTAATCTCTGCATAAAGCAGTGGGAGTTTGTCCTTATTTGTGACCATATGCTCCCACCTAATTCTTCTCCTGCTGTTGTCTATAAGGAGTGTGGGATAGTTCCCTTCCTCATGGGTCACTAGGCCCTGAGGTGCTGGGTGGACGAGGTCTAACTCGAGAGCATTGTGGTCGCTATCCATCCTGTCAATTACCCTAAAATCCTGTATTAATGACCACCTCGCTAGTTGAACCAGAATGTAGTCCAAGTGTGACTCCCTTCCCTGGCGATTGTAAGTGATTTTGCCTGGTGTGTCGGAGTTGGTTCGCCCATTACACGCTCTGAGACCGTATCTTAACGTGAGGGCAGTAATTTGTAACGCTAGTGGGGTCCAAGCTTTCGGAGATGGCACATCAACCCCTGGTACTGCCCACCTATCTTCTTCTTCTGATAGGAACCCTTCCTGGAGGCCGGGGAGTGGCTCAAAGTGAGAGTTAAAGTCTCCACCCACCACATAATAAGAATCAGTCGACAGTTCAGATAAAAAGTTCGAGAGTTCATTAAAAGTCGGTGATTCTTTTGCCTTTCCCATTGGCCTGGAATAGATATTGACCAGCAGGAGGTTAACTTTGTTTGGCCATGTTAATGAGACCGCGAGGATGTCATCGGAGCTGCATGGGAGCCGTGTTGCCACACAGCCCAGGTGAACAGCAATCCATGTCGCAAGGCCCCCTGATGGTCGGCCTTTGCCTTCCCACCTAGCTGGAATAAAAAAGGATGCGTAACCTTGATGCTCATAGTCCTCTCTGGCCCAGGTTTCCTGGAACATACATATGTCGCCAGTTTCTATGTACTTTCCCCAGGCCGGCTCTTCCAATTTATTTGCTAGTCCCGCGATGTTCCAGGAGATTATCCTCAAATGTTCAGGGGTGGGAGATGTCATAGCATGAGGGATGGAGGGGGTAAGACCATGATCCACTTGTGTTGCAAGGCCTGTGGCTGGAACAGCAAAAAGTACATGTGGCTCCATGGATCCCAACTCCCCCTCGCCCTCAAGGAAGGGAGCCATAGTTATCCGCTCGACAGCAACTACTCCATCAGTGGCTAGGTGGGAGGATTCAATTCGGCCATGTTCTGGGGTAGATGAGTCGTTCAATGGGCCAGGAATTGCACCGGGGGACACAATGGGGGGGTCCAGGGGGCCACAGAAGCCCGATTCCCCTGGCGCAGACTTGCAGACGGTGAGTCAGTCGACCCCGTCCAGCCCGTTCAGACAGTTAAAGCGATTAAAATCGCAAAAGGGTGTGTCCGGCGGTTGGAAGTACGGGCGTTGGACAAAGCCTTTATGATTGCGTCTGTAGTCCACCCTTGTCCAGTTATCGTGTGTTGGGGCCTGGTGCATGGGAATTGGGGGAAAGAAAAAGGATACTGGGAGGGTCTGTATGGTGGAGTCAAGGGATCGGTTCATTCCTCCACAGATGTGTCGAACCGTGCCCGGATCTTTAAAGGTTACCATGATACAGTCCCCCACTATGGTTTTCCTGGTCTTCCCTAGCGATGGGACCCTTCTCACCATAATGATCTCGTTATTAAAGTGAGGTGGCAGGGGTCGGTTCCAGTTTAGCCATTTAATTACCTTTTTCTTGAGGGATTGATAATCCTCGTTTTCTCCTGATCTTAGATGGGGGGCACCAGCTAGGACCACCATTAGTCTATTAGCCTCAGGTGGGAGGTCTGGCCTCCGTGGTCTAGGAGTTGGGCAAACGGGCGTGAGTGGGGGGGCATTAACCTGATCTTGGTGTGTTCCAGTGGGCTCTATTTGTGAACTATGTGGGGCTAGAACCACCGGATCAGTAGGTCTGTTGCTTGGGTTATTGTGCCGTGCTTGGAGTTGGACAGCCATAAGGGGTTGCAGAGGGGCAGCAGATGGCATGCTTCTGGGGGGGGGCTTTGTTGACATTGGTTATGGTTTCTACTTTAGAAGGTTCCCCACCCGAGGAATGGGTTTCCACTAGCTTTGTCTGCTTGCTTACTAGAGTATTCAAAGTGGTAAGAGAAGTTTCTAGTAAGGTGAGCCTAATCTCGACTTTTTTTAAACTGTCGGTGATGGGCTGCAGAAGGGAGCGGAGTAAAAATTCGATGCTCCCCTTAGCAGAGAGTGGGTGGTTTGGATTCGGCGTAGCTGCCTCTGGCTCTTTGGTGGTGGCAATTATGCTAGAGTTTATGAGCTTAGGTGGTGGGACTATCTCCGTAGTCTTCCCCGGTAGGGTGATGTTAGTATTTCTCTTGCCAAAATCCAGATGTGATATTTTGGATTTCCCCCGCCCCCCCGCTGTTTTCCGAGCCCGTTTACTGGGTGGGGGCCTGTGTATCTCCGCCATGACATTTAATTTAGGCTTGCTCTTATTAGCCAATTGTATAGGTTGGGTTTGGGTTACCAGGTTGACAGGGGTATGAGAAATCTCTAGGGGGGCTGGCTCTGTTTTTTTCAAATGCTATCCCTGGAGTAGAGGGAACTTCCCTTAATAAAACAGGGAAATCCTCTAATGTCGAATTATCTAAACTGCTGGGTAGCGCACCTACCTCTTGAGTGGTAGGGTAGGGGATGATATCTAGCAAAGGCCTAGTTTTCATAAATTCAATGGAGCGCCTACGCTCCGCCCTACGTTTCTCAAGTGAACCTTCCAAGTCCGCCTCACCTTTGTTGGGTTTGAAGTAGTTATCCAAAGTCCCAGAGCTGGAGGCACCATCCCTTGAGGGGGTTTCCCTTGGTGGAGGCGAAGGCATAGCCTTGATTATGGCGCTATGAGGGATCAAGAGAGGGGGCCCGGCCTCCTTCGGCCCCTGACGGCCACAGACGGTCCCGCCCTTGTCCCGGGCTTCTCCCGGTCGCTCCCGCGAAGCGGAGATCCTGCTCTCCTTTAGATACTACAACTGTGTGATAGGCGGGGGGGCGTGGCCAGCGGGGAGAGCAGCCCAGGTGTTGCTGGTTGGGCGCGCAGGGGCTCCTGGTCACTGGAGTCCCCTGCCTTGCTCGCAGCCCCGCTGGTTCTCTTGCCTACCCCCGCACTCCTCCTTGGCTCCTCTGTACAGTCCTTCAGGCAGACGACGCGCTGCGGGACCCGCGAAGCGGGTCCGGCGAGTCGTTAGGTTGATGACAGGAGGCGAAGATCCGCTAGGCAACAGGTCCAACCCGCTCCACCTTCAGGCAGCAAAGTTCTATGAAAGAGTGTCCCGCTAACACAGGGATAGAGGCAGCTTTTGGCTCCGTTGGCGGGGGGGCGTGGCCAGCGGGGAGAGCAGCCCAGGTGTTGCTGGTTGGGCGCGCAGGGGCTCCTGGTCGCTGGAGTCCCCTGCCTTGCTCGCAGCCCCGCTGGTTCCCTTGCCTACCCCCGCACTCCTCCTTGGCTCCTCTGTACAGTCCTTCAGGCAGACGACGCGCTGCGGGACCCGCGAAGCGGGTCCGGCGAGTCGTTAGGTTGATGACAGGAGGCGAAGATCCGCTAGGCAACAGGTCCAACCCGCTCCACCTTCAGGCAGCAAAGTTCTACTCTCTACCTCTCTCTTCTTCTCTCTCTACTAATCTCTACCTCTCTACCGCTACCTCTCTACCTCTCTACCTCTACCTCTCTACCTCTCTCTACATGCACACATATACACATATACACATATATGCATATATATATGCATATGCATATGCATTTATATATATGTATGTGTATGTATAAAAAAACAACAAAACATTTTTTTTTTAAACAGCTACTTTTAAAACTGTCATTCTTTTTCCCCATGGTACGCTCCCCGGTGCGCGTACCGGGCGCTCCCCCCGCGAAAATCAAAAAAATTTTTTTTTTTGCCCCGCGGGGCCCTTTTACGGCCCCCACATCAAACCTAGGGGGTCAAGGGGGGGTCTACTCTGCCCCCTTATGGTCATTTCCCTCTTTGTTTTGGCCACCTCTCGTGTCTCGATCCTACCGAGACACAAGATGGCGGCCGCTCCGGACTGTTTAGAATGTTTACAGACACCCCAGAGCCAATCAGCTTTCTGCGCGCAAGTCGTGTGGCGCGCCCGGTGCACGTACCGGTGCGCGTACCGGAGCGCGGCTATAGATATATATATATATCTTTTTTGAACCTTAATTACTCAAAATCCACTGGAGCACATATCTTGAGACATAGCAAAGGCACATCGGGCTACCAGTCCCTACAATTTTGCCAAGTTTGGTGGAAATCCATTCAGCCGTTCGGGCTAAAAGTGAAATCGACCGCCCTATGGAAATTAACATGGGGAAAACGCGTTTTGGGACCCCCCTTTTTTCTCGGCCCCCGCTTGATGAATCCCGCCCAAACTTTCAGGGAAGGACCGGAACGCCGCGAGGCCATTTTGAGGAAAGTTTGAGGCAGATTCGTCAACCGGCTCCAAAGTTATTCCCAAATAGAATTTTGAGATTTAACATTGAAAAAAATCCTAACTATAACTACCTACTGGCGACCGCCAGTAGGTAATATATATATATATATATATATATATATATATATATATGTATATATATGTGTGTGTGTGTGTGTGTGTATTTATATATATATATTCACTGAAAACCATAGGTCTCAGGGACATTATAGTTAGAAATTAACATTTAGAAAATGTTAGAAATTCACTGAAAAGATCACAGGTTTCAGGGACTTTATAGTTAGTTGGACATTTAACTCGTACTAAACCAGAGAAAGTCGACCGTTATAGTTAATTGAGCTAACTATAACTCACGCCCCCGCAGTGCACTGTTGATGATGTCACATATTACATCATTCATGACATGGTCAGTGACATCACTGATGACATCTAAAATGACATCACTGATGATATCATGCAGTGACTGTGTGTTTCTGTAAAGTTTAAATATGTTTTATATATATGTCAAGGTGTATTGAAGAGTAAGTGGGTGTATAAGTGTCTGAATGTATCATTTACTAGGTGCATGTCTGTCTGTATAAGTGAGTGATTAAACGTGTGTTAATAAATGCATGGATTAGTGACTAAACTGTGTAAATGTCTGTATCAGTCTGTCAGTTGGTGTGTAAGCGGCTCCATAGGTTGGTGAGTAGCTACATGAGTGTCTGTATGGGTTATTGACTGGTTGTCTGAGTATCTGTATGGGTGCCTGAGCATCTGTGTGGGTGGGTGACTCCCTGCATGGATGTGTGAGTGGGTGATTCACTGGGTGTATGTGTTTAAGAGTGCGTCTGTGAAGGGCTGTATGGGTGGGTGAGTAACTACATATGTGAAAGGCACTATATGTGAGTGTTGGAGTATATAAATGACTATATGTGAGAGTGAGTGATTGTGAGAGTGGCGTTATGGATGAGTGTGTGATTGTATAAGAGAGTAAGTATGTTTTAGTATGAATACGTGAGGTGGTGTGTGTATGACTGTAGAGGTGAGTAAATGGGAGTGTGATTGATTCTTTGCATGACTTAGTAGGTGTGTGAGTAACTCTATGGATGAGTGGCGGTGTGTGAGTGTCTGTATAGGTGTATAAGTGAAAATGCTAGTGCTGTATTTATGAGTGACTGAATGGGTGAGTGACTGTACGGGTGAATGAGTGGACGTGTGTGTGTAGACCTAGGAATCACTGAGTGGGTATGTAGTAACTGGTATTGGTGTGTTTATGGTTTCGGAAATGGTAGTCTGTATTTTAGAGTGTATGTATCAAAGGTTATAATAGAGTGTGAGGAGGTGCATCAGATTATCACATTTATGGTGCCATCTGTGATGTCATCAGTGATGTCACTGACCATGTCATGAATGATGTAGTATGTAACACCATCAGCAGTGCATTGCGGGGGCGCGAGTTATAGTTAGCTCATCTAACTATGACAGCCGAATTTCTATGGTTTTGTACGAGTGAAATGTCCAACTAACTATAACGTCGCTGCAAACCTGTGGTTTTTCAGTGAATATCCAAGGTTTTTTAAATGCTAATTTCTAACTATAACGTCCCTGAAACCTATGGTTTTTTCAGTGAATTTCAAAGGCTTTTTAAATGCTAATTTCTAACTACAACATTCCTAAAACCTATGTTTTTTCATTGAATTTTAAAGGTTTTTTAAATGCGAATTTCTAACTATAACGTCCCTGAAACCAATGGTTTTTAAGTGAATTTCTAAGGTTTTTAAAATGCCAATTTCTAACTATAATATCCCTGAAACCTATGTTTTTTTTCAGTAAATTTCAAAGGTTTTTTAAATGCAAATTTCTAAGTATAATTCCCCTAAAAAATGTTTTCTTAGTTTCATATTTCTTATAAAAATAATGTAATATTTTCAATTTTCTAACAAATAAATATACTTTTTTTTTTTTAAATAAAAAAGTGGATTCGCGCACCGATTGTGTACCTGTTTCGATGGGTGCGTGATTCCAAGCGGCCATATTGGTTAAGTTGTGTAGGATGCGTGTTGGGTATGTGATAGGTGCGTGGATCGTGGCCCCTCGTAACGTCACGTAGGTAATTCCAGGGGTCGCGCCGGTTGCGCGAATCCATCGCAAATCTTCGAGTGTTCAAAGTATAGGTATATAACTTTATTATACATATCAGCCGCGGTTGGCAAGAGGAGTACCTGCAGGGCGGTGACGTGGGGAGGGGGTGGGGCAGGGTGGGGGGTAGTAATGTATTGATTATGGAGTTTAACAGGTAAGTAAACATTCAAATTAATAAAACGAATTTCGTTGCGCGCACTGCATCGCATTTGGTGATGCAGTGCATGCAACGAAATTCGTTTTATTTATTTATATGTTTACTTACCTGTTAAAATCCGTAATCCAAACATTACTACCTCCCACCCTGCCACTCCCCCTCCCCACGTCACCGCCCTGCAGGAACTCCTACTGCCGACCGCGGCGATATATATTATACCAGGACATTATTTAAGATAATTGTAAATAGCATATATTTGTAAGTTGAATAAAGGTATATTATTGTTAAATATATTTTTCTGTAATCGAGCTGGGTGCGCTCCGGTTATGCGCCGGCTACGTGAATCTTGACCTCGCGTAACGTCATGTACGTAGTTCGGGGAGAGGTCGCGCCGGGTGCGCAAATTAATTGCAAATCTCTAAGTTTCAAAAGTTATATATATAACTTTATTATATATTATATAAAGAGGTTACTTAATTTCACTGTAAATATAATTTATTTGTAGCTGTAAAAAAGATATATGGGAGGGTGGGTGAGAGACCAGCACTACAACTCCCAACAGGCCCCCATGTCTACAGGGAGGGTGGGGGTGGGTGGGGGGGGTCCAGCACTACAACTCCCAACAGGCCCCCATGTCTACAGGGAGGGTGGGGGGGTGGGTGGGTGAGAGACCAGCACTGCAGCTCCCAACAGGGCCCCATGTCTATAGGGAGGGTGGGGGTAGGTGGGGGGTGGGTCAAGCACTACAACTCCCAACAGGCCCCCATGTCTACAGGGAGGGTGGGGGTGGGTGGGTGAGAGACCAGCACTACAACTCCCAACAGGCCCCCATGTCTACAGGGAGGGTGGGGTGGGGGGGGGGGGGGTGAGTCCTGCACTACAACTCCCAACAGGCCCCCATGTCTACAGGGAGGGTGGGGGGGTGGGGGTGAGAGACCAGCACTACAACTCCCAACAGGCTCCCATGTCTACAGGGAGGGTGGGGGTGGGTGGGGGGTTGGGTCCAGCACTACAACTCCCAACAGGCCCCCATGTCTACAGGGCGGGTGGGGGTGGGTCCAGCACTTCAACTCCCAACAGGCCCCATGTCCCATCCCAGAGCAAGATGGAGTCTGCCCACCAATTGCTGACCAGTGCATCTCCTCATTCAAACCTACAGGTAGGTAGCCATCGTCACAGGTGCACCATCCAATAGCAGGACCGGACCACACGTATCCAAGTATTGTCTCCCCACCTCCACACCACCATAATGCCCAGTACTGTCTACCACACCAACATGATGACACCAACAACCATGTCCTGATTCCATAGTAAAGTGTAATGTAACAACAACAAACCTGTCATGTCCACAGCATTGATTGTTAAATTCTTGTCCCTCAGGTGATCGCAACTTGACAGGCGAAACCAGCAACCACCAGCACCAGTCGCCCCCCTCACAGCCAGGACTCCCCGGAGAAGAATCCATGGACACCTTGGGTGCGGAGGACGATGCTGGCCCAAGCACACTCCCAGGGCCATCAGACTCCCAGGACATCCCTGCCTCCACCACCTTGGCCAGTGTCACAACACCAACACCTGCCATTGTGAGCTGTGCAGCTACCACCACCACCATCACCACCACCACCACCACTCCTGCCTGTGCCACCCTGCCTGACCCATCGTCCCATGATGGGCCATCGACATCTCAGGCTAGCATGGAGAGTGGTTGGGGAGGACACAGGTGACGGCACAGGTCACAAACAGGAGTGCAGGTGCAAGGCGAGGTCGGGAACAACACCCAGCCCATCCTGGGACCGAGACCCTGGATGCCATTGCCAGAGTGGAAGCCTCCTACGAGCGGTCACAGGCACAGGCGGATCGGGCACACCAAGACTGCTACAGACCTGCCAGCTGTTGCGGTCCATGGACACCCGAATGGGACAAATTGTTGACCTTATGGGGCAGCAAACTGCTCTTTGGAGGGAGTGGTTATCCCACGCCACACCACCTCCCCCTCCCCCAAGTGGCCAGCGGGACAGGGCACCAACACCACCTCCCCCTCCCCCAAGTGGCCAGCGGGACAGGGCACCAATACCACCGCCACCATCACCTGAGGCCACTGAAAGGGATGTCGTCACTGAACAACCTTCTCCCACAGCTGGTCCTGCTCCGGCTCCAAGACAGAGGGGCCGTCCGAGGCTGGATCCAGCTGAGAGCAGTGGCAATGCACCATTCACCCGCTCGAAGAGGGGCCGCCACTGGCTTCACCCTTTCTTGAGCCTGGCATTCACTCTGCGAACTATCTTGCCCTACAATGCCAAGCATTGGCACACGTCTGTTGGACTAGGTGTAAATCATTCAATGTGGTGTCCCCACGGTGTTTTCATCTGACATGACCTTCAACTCTCACTTCCCCCCCAACACCTATTTGTAAATATGCACAAACAGTAATCCACACCCTGTAAATAAACACCCCGTAAACACTCAATGCCGTGTGACCTCCATGTTTCAATCACAGGTTTGTCTAAGTACTTGTCATTACCAGGTGCAGGGATCACTGTTCTTGAGAATCATGCCTCTGTGGGAGTGACCTAGGGATAATGAGAGAACAACAAGCACAGGTCAGGAAACTGAATCACACCCATCACACCACACCGTACAGCAACATCCCACAAACCACACTCATCACTAATTAAGGGGATCACAGGACACACATCAGGGAGCATTGCATGCACACCATCTCCCACACCCATTTGCAAACAGAACATACCAGAACAGGCAGCATCCACACACCACATCCACACATCACCAGCAAACATACATCACTCTTTGAACACCAGCACAAGAGGTAGTTACTCACATTCAAGGAAAGTTGCGAGCAATGAGCTGACGCCTCTGGTCCACACCTTCTTCCTCCCCACTCTCCTCATCACTGGACATGGGTGGTATGGGAGGCGGAGCAACCTGTTGGTCTGCTGGGTCCATGATCAGTGCAATATTATTGCGTAAGGCCAGGTTGTGGAGCATGCAGCAGGCAATCACGATTTTGCATACTTTTCCTGGTGAGTATTGTAGGGCCCCTCCGGTTCTATCCGGGCAACGAAACCTAGACTTCAGCAGTCCAAATGCACTTTCCACCACCCGACGTGTCCTCCCATGGGCCTCATTATAGCGCATTTCACCTGGGGTAGTCGGATTCCGTAGGGGGCTCAGCAGCCACGGTCGGTTTGGGTACGCAGAGTCGCTTAGGTGGGGGGATGACAGACACACACATCATTCCTGATTGTCTCCTTGCATTGTTGATATATTGGTGCTATTGTAAATGCTGTTTCCCCAACATGCACCTCCCCCTCCCCACGTCACAGCCCCGGCAGGTACTCCCCTTCCGACAGCGATTGGTGTGTTCGCGTACCTGCGTCGTCGTCGGTGACGGTCCATGACATGATGGTGGTGGAGCACGAAGAGGATCGGAAATGCGTTCAGAGCTGGGTCCATTACGGCGATCTGCCTGTGGTGGGTATCTCTCTGCAATGTTTTGCCTCTCCGCTGTGGTGAATCTGCCGTGTTCAGGCTGGTGGTTTTTCTGCTGCGATTTGCTGTGTCTTATCCGCTATCGTGATTACGTGGACGGTCGGAGACGTCATTCCATACGGCGATGTCTGTGGTTGGTTACGTCCGTCGCGGGGTCGGGTGTATTTACGCGGCGTACGGAAATTTGACAGTGCTTCCCATCCTAATATGGCGGACGGACTGGCTGCGGCTGGCGGAATGAAAAAAAGCATTTTCCGCCTACGTCAGGCCGGCGGTCATCCTTCCGTCCGCCATCCTAATCGACCCCATAGTTCGGTAACTGCAGGTGTATGGGCAATGGGACCCACGTACAGTAATAATACAAAGAAAGACTGTCACGACAAATGTCAGCTTCAGCCAACAAAAAGAAACACAGCATTCCTCAAACTGTGCTTGACACCAGCGAAAATGAAAGATGCAGAAAAAACATCCAAATGGTGTGCCATGTCCTTGAAATACACAATGACTGCTGGCATATAGAAGATTACCAGCCAACAAAGAAGACAGGAACAGAACAGCGGGCAAAGTTCAGAGTTGTGCGATGGCTAAATAGCAAATGAAGGAGAAAATAACAAACTCACCAGATCTACGTGAATGTGTGACATATTGAAAATAAACCAGCATATCCTCCAATAACATTAAGGAGAGCAAGAGAATTCATGTGCCCATTCGGTGCTCCACAAAACCATCCTGCACCATGTAAAACATACCAGGACAAGGCAAAGATACCCTGCTCACCTCAAAGGTTTCCAAATAACTTTATTGTCAAAAAAAGAACGTGGTTGGCATAACGAAGATATGTTGAATTCCTGCAAACTCCAACCTAATAAACGCAGCATGTTGGTTCCCTCGACGAAACAAACAAAATAGAATTCTCCCAATAATTCACACCAGACTTGGTTGGCGAATGAGAACTATCTACCTTTAGAATGCAAAGATGCATCCAACCACAAAATGGAGGCATGTAGGACACACAGAGCCGGATGGCTTATGGTGCCGTTATATACGCAAAACAGCATCACTAAGTAAAGCAGGATGAGAAACAATGTTGTCACAGTGAAGCTCGAGAAAGAAATTGCTGCCAGAAGATGCAGGTGAGGTTGTGCACATTAATAAAGACATGCGCTCACTATTTTAAAATCACGCTAGGGCGGTTAAACCGTCAAATCTCAAAGGGGGCAGCCAGGGACACTAATAAAGACAAAATCAGACTTACCCTTAAAAGTCTGCAACTGCATTTTTGAAAGCGGTGTGCAAACTGAGTTTAGATGGATGTCCTATTACTTATCGGTAATCTTCATTACTCCTGGTCCCGTTGACCCTGTCCCATTCCTTAAAATATGGAGATGACCATCTCCACGACAGAAAAAAGAAAAGGAGCATGCTGGGATACCCTACCTGCTCCCTCCCACTGGGAGTACTTAAGTGGTACCAACCCAGCATGCAGCCTGAAAAACACCAAGCCAACAGCAGGAAGGCCGGCCGCAAGGGAGGGAGGGAGGGAAGTAAGGAATGGGACGGGGTCAACGGGACCAGGAGTAATGAAGATTACCGGTAAGTAATAGGACATTACCCCCAGGTCCCTCCTGACCCCGTCCCATTCCTTAAAATATGGAGAATACCAAAGCAGAGAAGCCGGCCTTCCGTAACCCCACCAACAACAAGGGCACCAGACCAAAAAACAGAACCCCACAGACCCGAACCAAGGCCTCCAAAGGTCAGAAAGGGACCGCCACGAAAACAAGAACCACCAACCCGGCAAGCCGGAAGGGAGGCACAGAAGCAGAGCCAAGCCCCAAGGGAGCAAGCAGAGGGGGCCAAAACCAAGGACCCCCCCCCACGACCAAAGGAAGGCCAGGAGAAGAGCACGCGACCCTACGGAGAAAGGAGCCAGTAAAGGGCAACCAACCCGCGAGAAACCCCCAAGGGCGAAGCCCCCGGAACCAGGCCCAACCAAGCCGCGAAACAACCAGAGACCAACAGGCCATCCCAGCCCAAAGGACAAAGGCAGAAAGAACAGCCCGCACAGGGCGGAGAAGCCGAAGGACCAGGACGGAACAAAGCAGAAGGACGACGCCCACACAGCAGGGGAAGCCCCCAGCAGAACCGAAAGAGGACAGCAACAAGGAACCACAAAGGAACCAGGCCACAGGGCAGGGCCGACCAAAGGCCAACCCCAGCAGAACCAGCAACCACCACAACAGAGGGCAGGGAGAGCAAAAAGACCAGCCAAAAACAGACCCGGAAAAACACAGGGCACAACCAAGAAAGACCACAAAGGTCCACACGGAACCAGGGAAACCAAAAACCCCAGAACCGGAAAAGGAGGCACGACCCCCGCGAGGAATAGTGGGACACCAACGGAACCACCGAAGGCGAAACCCCAAAGGCAGAGGACCAACAACAAGGCCCACAGCCCAACCCCTAGAAGCCAGCCGCAGAAGAGGCAGGCCAGCCAGCCAGGAGGCACACAACAACGGACCACCAGTACCCAGAAGGAGAGCCACAAAGGAACCGCCAACCAGGAAGGAGGCCAGGAAAAGCACAGCAGCCAACCAGAGCCAGACCGCCCCAGAAAGCAGAACCAGAAGGAGGGAGCCCAGAGCCCACAAAACGGACCCAGAGCCAAAGCCAACCGAAGGGAGCGGACCCCGAAAGGACTGAAGAACACCCCAGAACCGCGACAAAGCCCAAGAGAAGGAGCAGCCAGGAAAGAACCCCAGCAGGGACCAAAAAGGACCACAAGCAACGAAGGGCCACACAGCACAAAGCTCAACACCACCAAGGAAGAGCATCAGCGACCCAACCGCAAAGCGAACGGGATGTCAAAACGGAGACCAGAAGGCAAAACCACAGAGGCAGAGCCCCGGCACCCAGAACACACGGGGAAAAAACCCCGGCACCCGAAAGCAAAGAAGAGGAGCCCCAAGAAGTCCAAGGCGCACCACACAAGAAGGGAGCGCGAAGGAACACCTCAGCACCAATAAGAGAGCAAAGGCCGAAAACAGCCAACGCGGCACCAGGCCAAACGCCAGGGCCACAAAGTCCCATACCCGAAGCAAAAACCCACCGCAACCCAAGGCAGAGTGAGAGGGGCGGGAAGCAGAAACCCGGCCAAACACCAGGAAAGGCAGACACCCAACCCCACAAGCAGGTAAAAGGCACGGCCAACAGGGCAGGGCACAAGAGCCGAACAACCCAAGAAGAAGAAGCCACCCAAAGCAAAAGCCAAGGACGACCAACAAAACCCAGCCCCCACCGGAGGGAAACAGGACGGCAGGCGAGGAGAACCCCGAGCCAACACCACCAAAAAGGCCAAGGCCCACCAGCCCAGAGGAAGGGCCCGACAAACCCCCCCCCCCCCCCCCCAGAAACCCAAGGGGGGGGCACCACCAGAAGGCAGACACCCCGAGCACAGGGCAAGCAAAAGCACCCGAAAGGAGCCAGAAGCGCCCAACAGCGAAAAACAGCAGGCAGGCAGGCAGGCAGGTCGGCACCCAGACAGGCACACACCCCGGGCGAACCAACAGAAAGGCAGGAATAATGAGGCGAAAGGAAAAAGCAGAGAGGCCACACACCCGGGGAGACCGACACCCAAAAACCCACCAGCAGGGAAAGGGCATAGCTCAGCCAGAACCGGCAAACAGAGCAGGGCACAGGAGCCAGGCAGACGAAGAACAAGAGCGTGCACCCAAGGCGGAGCCACGACCCAGCCACCACCGGAGGCAAGAGCGGCCAGCCAAGCAAAGCCCCAAAGCACAAACCCGCCAGAGAGACAAGAGGGGAGAAGGAAACCACAACAGGAAACCAAACCCCACCAGGCAGAAGGCGAGAAGCAAAAAACCCCCAACAACAGTACCCAACAGGAGCCCAACCACCCCGTTCGAAGCCAACAGCCGAACAAGGACAAGGCGCCCCCAGGACAGAGGAAGGGCCCAACAGCACCCTGACAAGGAAACAAGGGAGCCAAGAGGGAGCAAGAAGCGACCAGCAGTGGAAAACCGGAGGAATCGGACAGGCACGCATCAGGACCGAACCCACAGGAACGCCAGGAACCAAAGGGCAGCAGGCCGCAGAAAGCGAGCCACGGCCCCGCAGGAAGACACCCCAACAGGGACGGCCAGGCAGCAGAAGGACCAGAAGCCAAAGCCGCAGGGCAAAACAGCCGCAGAGTACTAGCGGCAAACGAGCAACAACAAGGGACAAGCAACAGCACGCCAGACAGAAACGGCAAAGCAAAGCAGCAAGAACCCCGGAACCAGAAAGCACAGGGAACCGCAGCAGCAGGAGAAGGCCAGAAACAGGAGCCCGACAAGGGCCAGCCCGAACCCCCAAAACAGCACGCAGGCCAGGGGAACAGGAAGAAAAAACGCACGCCGCAAGGGCAAGTCAACCCAAGAGGCAAGACAACGGCACACAGGAGAAAACAGAGGCGACCCAGGAACACAGAGGACCAGGGCGCAGGAAGGAAGTAAGAACAGCCCAATCCCAACTAAATAAACGGTGGAACAGCCACCACATCAAGGGCACAAGCGTACCCCACCAGGGGCAAAACAACCGCAGCGAAGGGGAGTCCAAGCAACAGGGGGCCCCCCCCCCCGGGCCAAAAAGAAGGGCCGGAGAACCTCCGAGAGAGCCAAAAGGAGGAGGCCCACCCGATCCCAGGGCCACTCCAAAGCAGAAACACCAGAGGCAGGAAGAGCGCACCCCCAGCCCACCGCCTCGACCAACAGAACACAACCAGCCGAGGAGGCACGGGGAAGGCAAACCAAGGCGGAAACGAGAGGGGGAAACCGAGGAAAACAGCACCCACCCAACATGACCGGCAGAGAGACGCCCAAAGGACGACACCCACCAGCAACAGCCATGGACAACAGGCCAAGAGACGGAACCAAGCCCATCAAGGCCAACCGCCCATACACAGCCCAACCGCCAGAACGCAAAGAAGGACAGTGAACAGGAAGGAAACAGGAGACATGTCACTCACCCGGAGGGCAGGAAGAGGGCCCCAAAAGCACCCCCCTACCCCCAACAGGGAGCCCCGGCGTCCACCAGAACACCAGCGCCGGGCAGAGAAGTCCGCCCCGCCGAGACCAAGGCAAGACCCACACCGGTCACAGGCAGGGAGCCAAGGACCAGGCCCCGGAGGAACCTGCAAAAGAAAGACAGTAGGAAAGTTCCACAAAAAAAAAGAAAGAAACAGGGACCGCTACGCGGTACTCACCAGGAGGGCAGGAGGAGCGCCCCAACAGCTCATCGCCCCCCAAGAAACAGCCCAGGTGCCCTCCAGGACAACAGCGCCAGGCATAGCAACCACACCACCGCGACAACAGGGGAAAACACCTGGGGAAGAAAGGTGGAAACTAACACAACATGTGCAGTCGTAATGCGCACGGTCACCCCTACGGGAGACTTGGCGCTGAAAATCATCATCGACCTCAGATGGAAGAAAGGCCGAATGGACCCACCGGGATACGAACCTGTGACCATGAGGTCGAACACAGGCCACTGCAGCAGGCGCATCAGTCCACTGAGCCACAAGACCCAGCATCAGCCAGGCAAACACACCCATCGGAAGCGGGGCACAGTGGCCGACACAGCAGGAAAGCCCAGGCTGAACCAGGAAAGAAGCCTAGGCGCCCGTGAAAGTGGCCGGCCTCTAGAAAATCACTGTTTGAAAATTTCCCACCTACGGATATTTCTACAGCATCGGCAGGATTCGAACCCTGGTCTGTGAGGGCTGTCCACACCAAAGGCACAAGACTTACCATTGAGCTATAGCTCCTTGGTTAGCACAGCACACACAACGGAAGACGCCCGCAGGGCACAGAGAGAGCCAACACCGCAAAGCGGGACTCACTCAGAGTGGGGGCCGCAGCACCACGAACCAGGCCCCCACACACCCAGCAGGCACCAGAATCCACAAAACAAATCCAGCGCCGCGGCACCAACAGCAGGAGCAGCGCGTCTCCACCCCGCCAAGCTCGGGGAGACGTGCACAGGCGACCCGGAAGTTCCATCGGGAGACGGCGCACCAGCCGCAAAGGGCCGGTAATCCGGAACAGCAGCCAGGAAGAAGCCCCGCAACCCAGCAAGCCAGGCAGACCGGGAGGCAGACACACCAGGAACAGCACCCCTGCTCGCGAAGCCAGGCAGCCGGGCAGGGGGAGCAGAGAAGGACCAGCACGCCACCCCAGCCCAGCAGGAGCAGGTGCAGGCACAGCAACATCACAGCACACAACAACCTTTCTGTCGGAGACAGAAAAAAGAACAGGCTGCATGCTGGGTTGGTACCACTTAAGTACTCCCAGTGGGAGGGAGCAGGTAGGGTATCCCAGCATGCTCCTTTTCTTTTTTCTGTCGTGGAGATGGTCATCTCCATATTTTAAGGAATGGGACGGGGTCAGGAGGGACCTGGGGGTAATAGCCGTGATAAAGATCCTTGACCAAACGGCCTCCACAACAGATCAGTTTCAATGCTGGCAAAAAATAGAAATGGTTGTGTGATGTTCACCCAGTCACTGTACTTGACGTATAGATGCACTGACAGTCACTCGGTACGAGCCTCCAAGAAGCACCACTGTGCAGAAATAGAAGGCAGGGAAGCACAAACGCTGTCCCGTGTATGTATGCACTCTTGGGACCAAGTGCATGAACTAAACACACATGTTGCTCCTCTAAGACGCAGAGACATAAACATCTAGGCCGATGCGGTCTTCCATAAGCTTGACTGCGAGCCTTTCACTTCTCTCCCTTCTCTGGACAAGCATTACATAGCTCACCAGGCTTGTGTGAAGTGGGATCTGGCATGTCTAGGTTGGGGGCGTCTGGTATAGTGGTCACTGGTGGTACTCAGGGTGCCAGAATCCTTGTTCCAATCGTAGTTTGTAACTTCTTCTCCACATCTTGAGTTCTTTGACATTTACTTCTTTGGTTGTGCACGTAGAACGAGGGTAACTTACCAGATTGTCACTATAAAAATGTGGTAATGAAGTTGAGACAGGTTGATGTAGTTCAAGATGATTTATTGTAGATATTTCTTCAGTACCACATTCCAAAATACATCATCACTGTAACATTCCACCAGTTGAGCATGATGGAAAATGGCATCTATTAACATGAACAGGAAACTAGGATACTACATTTTCTGAACTGAACTTTCTTGATTACTCCTGCACTTCCTCGATTGGTGAAGTTGAGCAGGCTAAACCTTTCGGCTGAAGTGTTAATTATTCCAAACTATTGCATGCCCTGCATTAGTTCATCTTGTTTCTCAGTCCTGATAATCTACATCAGAACTTTGGTTTGTATTTTTACTGAAATTGCATACTGAAATTTCAATGCATGTTTATTCTTTTTCTCTCTCTCACCTCATGCATGCCATTTGATTTATGATGTTATGATGTATTTTGCTTTAAACTGTGATTATATTGTGATTGTACCTGTATTCAAATGAAACCCATGTACTAAAAATTCTAATGTATTGTTGTGTTTTGACCATTCATATTTTGATAATTACACTGAGTTTGTCTACTTATTGATGAATATTATTTGACAAGTTATGGTTATTGATTATTGATGTTAGATAGGCATTTGTTCATTACAGGTTCTCATGAAGGAATGGCTTTCATCTCTAAATATCTGAGTCCCAATTAGATCTTACAAAGCTCTATCAGAGAACCTCAGAATTTGTTGTTGTAGAGTTTCTATGGCCCAAACTCTCTGTTATTGTGAATTATATTACTGAGATTAGAGTTTATTATGTGATGGGTAATTGTGTCAGTGCCCACAAAAATGTAAAACACTTCAGCTGGATCAGAGTCATTCTCTATCTCTGCACTCAATAATTCATGGAGTCCCCAGCAAGCTGATAAGGCCAGGCTGGCTTTATAATGTCTGTGTGTGTCCTTCGCAAAGGATTTTTAAGCAAGCTGCACTTTCTTGCACCAAGTTTCTCAAGGCGTTAAAGACTCCTCTATGTCTTGTACTTGTCTGTACCGCATTAGAATACACTTTTCTGGTTATTTTGAAAATGTCAGGACTCAGTTTGAATAAACTCAAATACATGAATCAACGTATTAATCTTATGACACCTTCACTTAATTTTATGAGGCACTGTATTTCATGTGAATACATATATAAATAATTGATGCATTCTCATCCTATGATAAGGCAAGTGTTACACATTCTACTTGTGCAATAAAAAAATGAAGGTATACCTAAAAATGTGCAATCACACAATGAATATATACATTATATGAAATACATTGGGGAATACATGATCAGAATGCTTGAAGATTACATCACCTCCTTACCAAAGTATAATTAACCGGTTACTTTGGGGCACCACTCTGAGCCCTTTTCTGTGTTTATATATGGTGGAGGAAAATATTCTGTCATTTGCATGGAACCAACAAGAATAAACAACACTAAGCAAACATAATGATTACTGCATTATACACCAGCAAAACAGTACATGATCTTTAGATAAACTGCTTTAACATCAACAAAAATTAAAGACTATTTATTTCCTGACACATTGCTAATTCCCAAATATGTATTGGGATTGATTGACTAGATTTTCTAACATTCCATGACTAGATAAACGACATGTACCTGAATAGGTTTGAAATCCAGCTTTTGACAACCAGCAAGTGGTCTATAAAAACACCACGAAGAGACCAGCTATTTCTACTAAGAAAGTGAAACATGTCCTCTTTGAAAATGCATTTGAAACTCCTGTAGTCTCTAGTTCCAATACTCCAAATTGTCAGCCTTAAGAGCATCATGAATGCTGCAGCACTCCAAATCAAGGGCCTGAAGAATAACCATATCGCACACACCCTTATGGAACATCAGTGCTTCCCCTTGCCAGTTGGCATAATTTCCAAGCTAGCTGCCTCCTATACAAAGCCATCACAACCAGTAGTCCTGTTTATCTGTCAGACAAGCTCACAATGGTCAGTGGCTCTTAGCATATCCACAGCAAGACGACAGTATCAGAGTTGTGTTGAAGAAGTGCAATGAAGAAAAACTAGGCAGCAGACCTATTCCTTCAGCAACAACAGGATGTAGATTGATATTCAGCTATCCATCAGGACCACTCATACATTTATTCAGTTTGGGAAAGAGCTGAATATACTCCTTTTTAAAAAACACTACTGGGTTTAATTATTAAAATGTCTTCCAATGCAGTGCAGAAACCAAAGTGGCTGTATTGTGTTGAGGGAAAGGGAGAGTGTAAGCGGTTTCCCTTACTTCATTGCCACTGAAGGAGCCAGATGAAAATGCTCTAGATCGTCTCTGGAACCTCAAGTTGATGGTACTTTTTCTCATCATGAAAGTATAGGGGGAAGAGAAATTGTTTATGATGTCAATCAATTCAGTTGCAGTTCTCTAGGGCCATTATGAATCACAGACTACCGAATACAGTAAGTTAATTCATCACAAACCAACTGGATAGACAGACATCTCAAGATGAGAGTGTAGAAATACATTGGGACCAATACAAAGCCAAATCTACGAATAAAGTTAAGGCAGTGCAGCATACGCAAGACGATTAATTCAAGAATCTGGAAACAACAGATTAAAAAAACTGGAATCCAAGTTCCCCTCCATCAAAGGTTTATGAAAATAAAGCATTAATCTGTCTCTACACTAGCACTAACATGACCTCCCTAGTTATGGATTTTGCAGGGCAGGATCAGTTAAGGTGTCAGTATGTGGAGTCTTCCTTAGAAGTCTCTCCACTTCTATTGGGTGCAGTAGCATGCAACTACTGAGACAGAGCTTGTTCTAATATGCTTTCGCTCCAAAGGTCAGAGGAAAAGTGGGATTTTTTCCTACTTACAATACTCCCGATATCTCAGGTATCTTCCCAGGATGCATTTCGGGTCACGCCATTTGATCAGGCAACATTTATTCTCGTAGGTAGTTTTCCATGAGATGACGATTTAGCATGATTACCTTGATTCCCAGGCCCTCTTAGGTGAGAAAGTACAACAGTTCTCCTTATCGGTGTTAGCTCTCAATGTATCCTCTTCCAATAGTGGCCCGTGGAGGGAGTTCCATGGGGCCGTCAGGCGAGGCGGGGTGGGGCAGGATGGGGGTAGTAAACACCGGAATATGGATGAACAGAGGTAAGTAAATAATTAAATTCATAAAACGAATTTAGTTGCGAGCGCTGCATCGCATTTTGCGATGCAGCTCCCGCAACGAAATTCGTTTTGGGTGGTACATTATGGCCCATGTACCACCCATAAAACGTCCCTTCGACTCTAATGCAAGGCAGGCCTGAGCGCTTCCTTGTGTTCCTTTCAGGTGACGTTGTGGTGCAAGACTTGTACATTTGAAAGTACATTTCAAATAAATATTTTGAGCCTATTTGCATCATTTTTGCAGCACAACGTGCTATTAAATATATCCCTACATCTTGACCTAGTAAATAGTACACCACCACTCAGAAACCAGCACTCCTGCCTAGAAACACTCTCTGATTGAATCCCTGGCTTCATCCTATATGATGCTGAGCTGCCTTTGGGTGAGGTTGACCCCGCACTAATACCAAGGGCCTCATTTACAATATTCTGAGGCACAGCAGCACAGCAAGCCTTCCTGTTGTGACGCCGTACATCAAAATAAAAGGGCAGAATTGCGCTGTATCTACAAGATACGCCGCATTCCTGTCCTTCTACCCTGCGTCAGTGCACAAACAGCAGCCGCACGCTAGCACAGGCACCCTCGCGGCATTTTGCAAGGGTGCCTGAGCTGAGGGGATTATTGTTTTTATGCAGGAAGGGACACTTTCCTGCACAAAAACAAACATTAAAGGCATTTTCCTCTTTTTGCACAGAAAGAGGAAAAAAGTAGTAGAAATTAAAGTATTTCTCCTCGTTGCGCCGGAGGCATAGCATTCTGACGCATTGCCAGGTCTACAAAATATTGTAAGTCTGGGAATGCATCAAGTTCGATAGATGTGTGTGAACACCCACAGCAACACCCATGGAAGACCCCTTTCACGCAGAGTTATGCGTGAAAGGGAAATTCTGCGTGAAAGGGAAACATATTTATGAGGCCATGAAAAGTCACGCAGGGTGACTTTACCTGACCTTATAAATATGTGGTAGCCTATTGCGATGCCGGAGATCAGTAAAAGTGATGCACCCGCGCCGCAATGGGCTTGTAAATAATCACCTATGTATATACAAATATCTATTATCACCTATATTTTCCCTGAATTTTTGTTCTGTATATCTCGAAACTCATTGTTTTTGATTTTCACCACTGATATAGAAAGTAGATGTGTATTTTTTTCTGAATAATCTGGCACCTAACACTCAACTAAATGCATTTCAATAATAAGTGCATCGTTTTTTTATCCACTGACCATTTCGAGAACGCTACAAAAGCTCTTTTTTTCATTCTGCGATTATTCTTGGCATCACATTAGGAAGCGGCCATAATGAAAATTGAATACATTTCAAACTCATAGTTAAATCTCGAACAATTTCCAATGAACTGCTCTTTTTCAGTGACACTGTCCATGCTTGATTATTGTAATCTTTATGTTTGGATTTGTGGGGGAGCCAAATTATAAACTCCCTAATAGCACAGCCCGAACACAAGATGTCCGGTACATGTGAAGTCATCCTGTCGTGATCTTGTTTAGATACAGAGCCGCCCGTGAAATGGGATCTTCCTCTTTAAATGAGGGGAGTTGACGAGTGATGAAGTCAGGAATGTGCTGACGTTTTTCCCCCACAAGAGGGGGCGGTGGTGGAGTGTGGGAAGTCAGTGCTGGATTAATTAATCAAGTGAGTTGTTTCTGTACGTTTTGGGCAGTGGAAGGTGCTCGGATGGCTTGAGCTGTGGGGGACTTAAGTGTGGTATGTCCCTGAGTTTCAAGTGGCATGGCGACAACAAAAGAAGCAGATTGAAGGAGAGAGGGCAAGCAGGCTGCTGGCCAAGCAAGCATGTCACATAAAGAAAACAGAGTGCAGCTGCTGCCATTAGGGGTGATTTCTTTTTTAAAAAGTAGCACTCTGTCAGATTTACTAATGTGTGGGTTGGGTCAAAGTCAGACAAATAGAGGCAAGGTGACACAATCTCTTGCAATGGCATTTACTTTATAGCGCATAAGGGGCCTCATTTATGAGAAATGACGCATCGCTGCGTGAAAGCAGCGATGCGTCACTTCTCAGTGCGCACTCCTTGCGACATTCCTGATGCGTCAAATTTAATGTATGACGCATCATGTCGCAAGGAGTTACAGATACGTCAGTATTTCTGAAGTATCTGTAAGCGCAAAAGTGACGCATTGCTGGAGTGTGTCACAAAAGTGACGCAACTCCAGCAATGCGTCCTTTCACATCGGGCAAGCCCCATGTGAAAAGGCATGCGTCAGTTTTCCGCCTGCTGTGAGGCAGACGCAAGATTTTGACGCAATGGCGTCCTAAAAGTGACACAGTGAAATCTCATAGATTTCACTGCATCACTTCTACGACCCTTCCTTGCGTCAATACGCCCCCCTTGCATACATTATACCTGACGCAGGTATAATGTGGCGTAGGGGTTTACAAAGTGACACATCTACCTAGATGTGTTACTTTGTAAATATAGCGCAACAAGGCGCATTTTTTACGCCACTGGTGCGTCACAAAAAGTGACGCACCGGCGGCGTAAAAGTGACGCACAGCCTCATAAATGAGGCCCAAGGTTTTTTGTGATGGAAAGGTGCCCTTTTCTCAGGGCAAATGGCTTTTTGTGCCACTTTGCGTCAAGGGGGCATTACTCAGGAGTAACTTGGAGAGATTAGTGCCAACATACATTGTGTTTGGCAGGGTTTTAAGTGGGATGAAAAAAATAGGGGGGTCTATCTAAGGGGTGTGGCCTATGTAATTAAAGGCGTGGCTTATAAACACATAAGCTGAAAATCTGTGCTTAGTTAAATGTGCTGCCTGGCTGGTATTTTGCTTCTTCTGTCATTGCATCCAGATATAATACAACAAGCAACATTACACCTACAACAAGCTTGTACTATTAACTCTGTCAATGTGTGTTAGTTGCATATGATAAATAATCAACAGCTATGGCTTCATTGTATAGTATATTGAAAATGCTTCAGTCCTGAAATGCTGAGATTGGGAAAGAAAATTAACGAGCCTACTTGAAGTTGTAGTGAAGGGTGGTACTATTACGAGTCCCTTTGAAGTTGTAATGAAGGGTGGTACTGCTGCAGAGTTAAGGTTTGTTTTTTTCATACTGAGGGTGACGGCAAAAATGGAGAACCCGATAGAGACCCATCTCAACACCTGCTTTTTAGAACTGCTGGTGCTGAACACTGGCAGGACCCTGCCCACTTAAAGCCCTGGGGGCTCATTAGAATGACGTGCAGACTCTCCGTCCACAGACACGCCGTCGAGCTTTGGAACCTGCTCGACACCACAGCCCCAGACGTCGCCTTCTTCACGGAAACCTGGATGAATGCCTCCTCAGCGCCCGACATCGCCATCGCCATCCCGGACGGCTACAAGATCATCCGGAGGGACCGCGTCAACCAGACAGGAGGAGGCATCGCCATCATCCACAGAAACTCCATCCGCATCACGACCAACACCGACGACACCCTTGCACCCGCCGAGCACCTGCACTTCCAGATCCACACCAACCCCAAGACCACCCTCAGAGGCACCCTCATCTACAGACCCCCAGGACCACGCACACAATTCAGCGAGGACATCGCCGACTTCGTCAGCCCGCAAGCCCTCCCCTCCGTCGTCTACATCCTCCTCGGGGACCTCAACTTCCACCTGGAGAACAACAACGACCGCAACACCACCACCCTAATGGACAACCTCGCTAACCTCGGACTCAAGCAACTGGTGACCACCCCCACCCACTACGCCGGACACACACTCGACCCCGTCTTCTCATCCAGCAAGGACATCACCTTCAGCCACGCCACCGGACTCCACTGGACGGACCACAGCTGCGTCCACTTCAGCTTCAAAAGGACCACGATCCACCACCAACAGCAACAGGTTGCACGCAGAAGCTGGAACAAGATCACAGCCGACCAGCTCGCGACTTCCCTGAGCAAGAACCCACCCACCAGCGCAACGAACCCCAGCCAAGCGGCCACCAACCTCACGAAGTGGATCAGCAACTGCGCAGACGACCTCACCCCTCTGAAGCCCCCGCCTAGCAGACCCGGCAGCAAGGAAGCCCCATGGTTGACCGACGAACTCAAGAGCTCCAAGAAGAACTGCAGAGCCCTTGAGAATGCCTGGCACAGAGATCCAACACCGGACAACATGACTGCCCTCAAGCTCGCCACCCGAAAGCACCACCAACTGATCCACACCACCAAAAAAACTGCATTCAAGGAACGACTGGACAACAATGCACACAACTGCAAGGAACTCTTCAACATCGTTAAAGAGCTCTCCAACCCCAACGACGGAAACAACAACATCACCCCTTCGCAAGACCTCTGCAACTCCCTCGCCTCCTACTTCCACAACAAGATTGCGGACATACACAGCAGCTTCAACACTCAACCGACGCACACCACGACTGAACCACCGCCCCCCACCACCACCCTCCGCGCCTGGACCCCGATCAGCACCGAAGACACCATCCGCACGATGAACTCCATCCACTCCGGATCTCCGACCGACCCTTGCCCTCACCACGTCTTCAACAAAGCCGACGCTGTCATCGCACCCCACCTGCGGGACATCATCGACACCTCCTTCAACACCGCTACCTTCCCGGAGAGCTGGACGCACGCCGAACTCAGCGCCCTACTAAAGAAACCATCAGCCGACCCCACCGACCTCAAGAACTACTGACCCATCTCGCTGCTCCCGTTTCCCGCAAAAGTCATCGAGAAGACCGTCAACAAGCAGCTGGCCGCCTTCCTCGAGCCAAACGGATCCCTCGACCTTTCGCAGTCTGGCTTCCGAGCCAACCACAGCACCGAGACCGCCCTGATCGCAGCAACCGATGACATCTGAGCCCTGCTCGACAAAGGAGAAACAGCGGCCCTCATCCTCCTAGACCTCTCCGCGGCCTTCGACACTGTCTGCCACCGTACCCTAGTACAGAGCCTCAGCAACGTCAGAATCCAGGAGAAGGCACTGGAGTGGATCATCTCCTTCCTCGCCGGAAGGACAAGATCTTCCGGTGGATCCCCATCGAGACCAGGAAGACGGTCACCCAGGCCCTCGTCACCAGCCGACTGGACTACGGCAACTCCCTCTACGCCGGAACCACCGCCAAACTCCAGAAGAGACTCCAGCGGATCCAGAACGCCTCAGCACGACTCATCCTGGACATCCCCGGTCGAAACCACATCTCCGGACACCTGAGAGACCTGCACTGGCTCCCGGTCAACAAGGGAATCACCTTCCGTCTCCTCACCCACGCACACAAAGCACTGCACAACCAAGGCCCAGGATACCTCAACAGCCGCCTCAACTTCTACGCTCCCAAACGCCAGCTTTGATCGACCGGCCACGCCCTCGCCACCATCCCCCGCATCCGAAGAGCCACCACAGGGGGTAGGTCCTTCTCCTACCTTGCCGCCAAGACTTGGAACTCCCTCCCGACCCACCTCCGCCTGACCCAGGACCACCTCGCCTTCAGGAAGCAGCTCAAGACCTGGCTGTTCGAGCAGTAGTGGACCCCCCCTCTCCCAGCGCCTTGAGACCCTCCGGGTGAGTAGTGCGCTATACAAATGCTTTGATTGATTGATTGATTGACTTTGTCCGACCACCATCCTGTCGGAAATCGGGACCGCCCGCCATTAGGGCGGGGGTCCCATGGGGGGTATTAGGATGTGTCCGCCATAGTGGCAGGCACATCCTGCATTTATAGCATTGTGGCTGGCAGTGCTCTCTGCACCGCCCGCCACAATGCTATATATGCATTTGCATAAACAAAGGGGCAGGCACCGCGCGGGGCCTGCCGCTTTGTCTATGCAAATAAAGGGGGGGTACCACAGGTACCACAGTGTGCAATCCCCACCCCTCCGTCACTCTGGGGGCCCGCAGGGGGCCCCCGGAGTGAAGACCGCATGCCTTTCCGTTGTGGCATTGCCTCCACAGAAAGGCATTCGTAAAACTGCATCCTAATATTGCAGGCAGTGTCTGACAGACACCGCCACCATAGAAACCCTTTTCTGCTCCGGTCGCCTTGCGACCGGGGCGGAAAAGCGGCGGACGGTCTTTCCGTCCGCCGAGGTCCCCCCCGCCAAATTAATATGGCGGGGGGGGGGAATCAAGTGTGGATGTCGGGCGGATTGTCCCCGCCAGGCTGGCGGTGGCTACCGCCAGCCTGGCGGGGCTATCCTCCTGACATCATAATGGGCCCCCTAGTGTTTGACCCTAAGTCACTGATGTATATTTTGGTGGTTGGGCCATTCTTCCAAGGGGGTGATGGAGTAAATACCTCTGTTGCCCACCAAATTTATAAATGACCGCTAAGCTGGTGTCATTTGTAAAGCACTGGAAGGAACAGCCATCATATCACTGTTTGGTGCCGGGTTGGTTCAACATGACACAATCCTACATTAAACAGTATTATTTTTTTATTTTGAAAAAGAAAATCCAAACAGGGTATTCTTTTCCAAAATAAAAAATATAATGCTCCTCCAACAATGGGAGTCTTCTTCCATGGCAGGCGGGGTGAGCGAGGGGGTAATATTTGCATTATTCTGTGGTGACAGACAGTAAAAATTCCTACATGTCCACCCATCTAAATTGGGTCGGCAACATGTAGTTGTTTCTCTGATGGCCCTTACTCTCCAGGGCCGTTGGAGGCTTGGCCAAGGCGGAAACGGAGTAGTCTCCGTTGTGGCCAAAGTAATGGTCCCCCCAAAATTAAACTGGGCGAGCAGACTACTATGTTGATGGGGACGGAAGTCAGTCACCGGTGAGATGGAGTTCCCTTCCTGTCAACATATAACTCAGGCCTTAAATCCGATTGTTGGAAAGTGGATTATTGGTAGGGGCAAATGTAGGTCTTCCACTGGCAATAAGGCCCCTGACACATGATAGGACTCAGCATAGGTCCGAGAAAATTATTCCTATGCTCAACCCTTGGTAACTTGGCTGCAAGCAGGCAGGCTTAACTTCAAAGACAGGTATGTAAAGCATTTAAAAACACCAATTCAGTAAATAATTAAGACAAAACACAATATAAAAATCCCAAACCACCAATTTATAAAAATAGGAATTATTTGCATCTTTAAAATGACACCAAAACGAAAAAAATCCAATGTAAGGAAGCAGAGATATGAATTTTTAAAGATTTAGCATTATATAGCACTCAGAAACATATAGCACCTTATTGGGATATCTGGTCGCAATAGACCGGCTCAAAGTCAAAGATTCAGGCCCACCATGATGGAGCCCTGAGTGGCTATCTCTCACGGTAGGTCCCGGTCACAGTTTTTACCTTCGGACTTAGAAACTTTTCTAGAGCTTTTCTTTGCAGGGTCCATCGAAGCTCTCAGCCAGTCCGGATTCGGTGAGGGCTCACCAGATTGCCTTGTGATGAGCTCCTGGTCAAACTTATGAAGTCCGACCTCCGAAGTGTTTCAGCGGGGCAAACCCAGGATCCAGGCCAACACGTGGTTGAAAGCAGGCGGCTTGGCTTTCGCGGTTGCTCACAGTCACCTTTTATTCGTTCGAACTTAGCAACATTTACAGAGCTTTTTCGCACGGGGTCCCTCGATGCTCTTCACCAGACCGGATTTGGTGAGGGTTCGTCAGCCTTGGATTTCTTCTACTCCCGGTCAAACTCTGGGAGTGGGACCTACGGAGCTTTTAGCGGGACAAACCTGGATGGCTTGGCCGGCTCGCGGTTGAAGGCAGGCGGTTTGGCTGGCCAGGTTGAGTCAGTCCCATTATGGAGCTTTTTTTCAAAGTTACTCCAAAGTTCTCCAAACTTCTGGAACTTCTTCCTGAAGTTCCCCAAAGAGTCCCAACGTGTCTCAAACTCACTCCAAGGGTCTTGAAGCTCCAAGATGGTCCTTGATAGTTGAGGACTTCAGTTCCCACAATCCACTTGGACAAAACCCTTACAAATCCACTGGTATTTCTCCAGGTTGAGGGTCCTTGGTGGTGATGGTCCAGGTGAGCTCTGTTAACCTGTAGCTTGCAGGGAGTCCACTCTGACTTCTTTTACAGCAAGGTAATCCACAGGGCTGGAGTTTCAGTTGGTGCAGTTTTCAGAGGGCAGCCCTTACAATTTGCACCCAACTTCTCAGCATGGCAACGTTTTGCTTCCTTAAGTTTCAAGCAGCAGATCTGAGAGACTCTGCCCCTCTCAGATACTTATTCCCAGTTCTCCGTGTCAAGCAGGAGGTCACTGCTGACCAATGGGAGCAGGGCAACTCCCCAAGAATATGACCACACCCTGTACAGTGTGGCATTATTTTGTCCCGGAGTGCACCAAAACCTCCAAATTCATAATGGCTGATCTTCCAGCAAGGAGGTAAGAGCTGGCTAAACACACCTCTAGGATGGCTAGTTTTTATAAACCCTTC
The DNA here is from genome assembly GCF_964263255.1 of Lissotriton vulgaris. Lineage (NCBI taxonomy): Eukaryota > Metazoa > Chordata > Amphibia > Caudata > Salamandridae > Lissotriton > Lissotriton vulgaris. Next base: position 84,783 of record NW_028254121.1, read on the forward strand.
CCCTTGTATCTGTGCATTCCTTCCATAAGCCTAGCTCTGGCTGAGGTGAAAAGTTTAGAGTTGCAAATGACACTAAGGCCTCCTCTTCTCTTTGAAGACCATGGTTTATGACTCCTCCCCCTTCTCTGGCATTCCTGTGTAGCAGCACACTGCCCTCCCAGCAGAGCTGGTTAACCCAAGGGACTCTTTATCACCTCTTCAAGGCAGCCTGGCTAATCCACTTTACTCTGACCAATCAGGACCGACCACTGGAAGGCCGGATCTGGACTCACAAACATGAAAGCCTAATAACTTCTTGTATGTACACTTAAGGAGAAATTCAACCATATCATATTCTTGAGTTTATTAATACCATTTGGGGAAGTCTTTGAATGGTACTTCTAGCCCTCTCCTATCAAGAGTTATTAGTTAATACCTTCCTGCTATGTTAACCTGTGTGGCAGTGGATTTGCCATTGGAAAAATGACTTGGGTCATTTTTCCAGCACCAGGACTTACAAAAACATATTTTATAAGTAGTTTGCTTATATCTACAGGACATCCACTCCATGGGACAATTAGAGGAGACTTTATCACAATGTGGGGAGTGACATGTGAAATTTCACTTAACCCAGGGCATATAACACTCATTTTATAAGGGTCTGCCTCATAAATAACTGACCCCCCCCCCACCCCCCCACCCCTGGGGCACCTAGGGGAGACCCTGGGGGTTCCTAATATGCTAACATATTGTAGGTTATCAATTTAAAGTGCCCCACACCCCAAAGTCGAGTTTGAGCACAATATATTTTTTAAGCAGTCATGTCACCCAGGGCTGCTTTTAAACTGACCTCAGGCTTCAGCAGTACACACATGCAAGTGCAGACAAAGTTGTTTGCCACCAAACTGCCATGCCCTATTTATACTAGGGACTGCTAGGTAGTTTCAATCCACCTGCCCTAATATGCACTAGGGCCCTAGGGGGTAGGTCATGCTAATCACAGGGTTACTCCATACCATAGTGTATACCTAGTGTATGTAGATGTTTTCACTGTATTCTAAATGTGTGTAGTTCATCATAGCACTGGCTCTGGGCCTGGGTAGCCAGAGCCCAGGGTCACTCAGAGTTAGTTACCACCAGTTCTATTTAGCAAAAAGTTGGGGCGTGCCCAGGGCACAGGATGACTTTGCAACATAGCCCCTCCTAACGAAATGTGATGGGTTACTAGCCTACACCCTGGTAGTCCTCATCAGCTAAGTGGAAAAACCTGGCAAGCCCATACGCATTTGCATGGGCAACCCCAGGTCTTTGTTCCACTGTAAATTCCATCCCCTGTAGTGAAATGGACCACCTATACACTTGGAATTCTCCCCTCTCATCTGCATGAGCCATCTGAGAGGCCTGTGGTCAGTTCGAACACGAAAGTGAGTCCAAAACAAATATGGTCTCAACTTTTTCAGGGACCAAACCTCATCAAACGTCTCTCTCAATAGCACTCCTCCTCTGCTCTCTAGGAAGTAGCCTCCTGCTAATAAAGGCAACTAGCTCATCAAAGCCCTCTTCATTTAGCTGTGACAACACTTCCCCAAGCCCATGCTCTGAAGCATCTGTATGAACCACAAATTAATTTGTGTAGTCAGGGGCCAGCGGCACTGGTTCTTAAAACATGGCAGCTTTCAGAGTGTCAAAAGTCTTCTGACACTCTGGAGTCCAATCCACCTTTTAGAGCCTCTATTTAGAAGTGAGCTCTGTTAGGGGCCCCACCATGGTCCCATAATTTTGAACAAACCTTCTATAGGACCCTGCCAGTCCAAGGAATGTCCTGACCTGAGTCTGGTTAACAAGAGCTGTCCAATCCTAAATAGTTCAGATTTTAGCTTGGAGAGGCTGTACATGGCCCCCACCACCAGGTGGCCCATGTACACCACATAACTCTGCCCTATTTGGCACTTGCTTAACTTAATAGTCAGGCCCGCCTGCTGCAGGTCCTGAAGCACTTCCATTAGTGATCCTCCCAGGTAGAACTGTATACAGCTGTATCATCCAGGTAAGCTGTACTGAACTGTTCCAACCCAGACAAGACCGTGTTTACCAACCTTTGGAAGGTGGCAGGTGCAGTCTTTAATCCAAAGCGCATTACCTTGAACTGATTATGTTCCTCTTGTGTGGAGAATGCTGACATCTCATTTGTTCCATCAGGGAGGGCAATCTGCCAGTAACCTGAAATTAAATCAAAAGTATTCAGGTACTTAGCAGCCCCTAACCTGTCAATGAGCTCATCAGCTCTAGGTATAGGGTGAGCGTCAGTCTTTGTGACTGCATTCAATCCTCTGTAGGCCACACAGAACCTTAATTCCTTGGGTCCCCCCTGAGGATTTGGTTTAGGTACCAGCACCACTGGACTGGCCCATGGACTCTCAGGTGGTTCAATTACCCCTAATTCCAGCATCATGGCAACCGCCGCTTTAATGCTGGCTCTGACATGGTCAGGCAACCTGTACAGTCTATTTTTGACAGGTTGGCTGTCAACAGTTTCAATGTGGTGCACACACCACTCAGTGATGCCTGGGGTCAAAGAGAACAGGCCAGCAAACTACTCCAGCACTTGCTTACAGTCTCTGTTCTGCTGGTCTGACAACTTGGGAGAGAGCACAACTCCCTCCACTGATCCATCTTGCACATTAGTGGAGAGAAGGTCAGGCACAGGCTCAGTTTCCTCCTCCTTGCCCTCATCAGTGACCAGTAACATGGTCATGTCTGCCCTGTCATGGTGGAGTTTCAATCTATTCACATGCAGGACACTGTGAGGGTTCTTGGGGGTGCCAAGGTCAACAAAATCGGTAACCTCATCCTTCTTTTCTAAGATTGGATAGGGCCCACTCCACTTGTCATGGAGGACCCTGGGAGCCACAGGCTCCAACACCCACACTAATTGTTCTGGAGTATACTCAGGCTTAGTAGCTTTTTGATCATACCAGTGTTTCACGAGCTCCTGGCTGCCCTCCAGTTTCCTGTTTGCATTGTACATGTACTCTGCCATTCTTGATCTCAGGCCTAGCACATAGCCAAGCACATCATCCTTTGCTTCTTTAGGAGGCTTCTCCGAAGACTCTCTCCGCAGGCTCAATGGCCCCCTCACAGGGTGTCCAAACAACAACTCAAAGGGACTGAAACCAACCCCTTTCTGTGGCACCTCCCTGTAGGCAAACAGTAAGCATGGGAGGAGAACATCCCATCTCTTCCTGAGTTTCTCTGACAACCCATTTATCATGCCCTTCAGGGTTTTGTTGAATCTCTCAACAAGACCATTTGCTTGTGGGTGATAGCCGAGGTGAACTTGTAGTTGACACCACACTCATCCCACATAGCAGTCATATAGCTGGACAGAAAGTTTGTGCCACTATCTGATACAACCTCTTTTGGAAAACCTAATCTGGTGAACACACCAATCGGTGCTCTAGTTGCTGCAGGAGCATCAATGGTTCTAAGAGGGATTGCTTCAGGGTACCTAGTGGCATGGTCCACTACTACTAAAATATACATATTCCCTGATGCAGTAGGTGGGTCCAGGGGACCAACAATGTCCATTCCCACCCTTTCAAAAGGAACCCCAACCACTGACAGTGGTATTAGGAGAGCCTTTGTCTTGCCTCCTGCCTTGCCACTGACCTGACAGGTGACAGAGGAGCTGCAAAATTCCTTTACCTTTTCAGATATATGGGGCCAGTAGAAATGGTTCACCAACTGGTTCCATGTCTTTGTCTGTCCCAAATGTCCTGCCAAGGGGATATCAAGCCCCAAAGTCAGGATGAACTCTGTACTTCTTTGTCACCACCAACCTCTTGGTGGACCCCTCCTTGAGGTTTCTGGCCTCAGTATAAAGCAGTCCATCTTCCCAGTAGAGTTTGTGAAACCCACTGTCCTCTCCTTCCTCTTGCTTAGAAGCAATCCACCTCAAGCTCTCAAGGGTGGGACAGTCCCGCTGTCCCTTACTGAACTCCTCTCTGGAGGGTTCACCTGCTCCTGTCAGCTCTGTAAAATATGACAGCTGTGGCAGGGATGGAATCCCTCCCTTAGAGGCCAGATCCTCCCCATCAGGGTTAGATTCTTCCTGCACCTCTGGAGTTCCCTGGGCTGGCTCACGAGGCCCAGTGCCTTTGTTCTTGGATGCTTGGCCCTTTGTTCCAGGGTCCAAGTGTCTAGCCCTTCCCTTCAGGCTAGTCTGTGACCTAGTCACAGCACATACCCACTCAGGGAGATCCAATATTTTCATATGGAGTTCTCTCTCCACCTCTGACCACACAGAGGCTTCAAGATCATTGCCCAGTAAACACTGGACTGGGAGTACCTTAGGCACATCTACCTTCATAAGGCCTGTCACACCTCCCCATTCTAAATCCACCACAGCCATAGGATGGAGTTTGGTAGTGCTGTCTGCATAAGTCACCTAGTAAAACTCACCAGATAGCAACCTTTCTGGGGGCACCAGCTCATCCAGGACCATAGACTCAACCTTAGTCCCATTCACATTAGACCTCTGCCTGTACTTGTCTATGTTTGGAGGTAAAGCAGCAAAGATTGCAATATTCACCCCACCCAGGGACACTAAGGTAGCTTCCACCACATGACTCGTGTGGTACAGAAAAACAATGTTGGTCCTACTGCCCCAAGCAGCACGTCTGCATTTTGCACAATACTTAACCACAGTCTCCATTTTGGCCAAGTTAAAGCTCTGTCTCACACCGACGCTTGTGCAAGTGTTGGCATTGAAAAAGATAGCAAGATGAAGTAGTGTGGAAAAACATCTGCAAGACCATGTTTCATGGAACAAAATGTCAACAAAAACTTACTTTTAGTGAAAACATTGTTTGCTATTAGTTTATGCAAGAGAACTCTTCCTTCGTGCAAATTTTAAAAAGCTTTATATCCGTAGTGAATTTCAAAGCTCACACATTTTATATAACTTTGCAGGCTAAATTTAAGTTTCATCTACTACTAGCCTTCTGTAATCATCCTACTTTTCAAGAATTTCATATTTTCAAAATAAAATTCTACTTTTCAAGAATTTGTACTCTATAATGATCATTATGATATGGCCAATAACCCATGTGTGCTTTAGTTCATGTTACTATACAGATCAGAATTATTAGTTTTAAGTTTTTTTTAAATGTGTTCCCAGTTCATCCTGGAACCACTCAGAAAGTGAAAGGAGAAAAATGCCCCGTAATTAAAAAAACTAAATCCACGTAAAGCCCCGTTTAAAGGGAAAACCTGTAATGGGTGCTGTTTATTGCACCGTATAAATAATGTACCCCGTGGTATCCTTAGTTCTCAGGTGCCATAAATATCACACCTGAATTGCTTGTAATAAGTGCATAACTCATTTATGATTTAGTATAAACCAGCGCTGTATTATATATGGGTGACTCATTTGTTGTTGTTCATCATTGATTTGTAGACAAGTTTTTCTTGTGAAAAAAGAAAGATCACCTTTCAGACAGTTCAAGATTGTTTTTTTTAAAGATAAATTGAGGTCATTGACATTCCCTGCCAAAATCACTGACAAAATCACCCTCGTTGACCTAATTTACATTTGACATCATTTATTTCAGCATTTTGTAGGTTGTTACCTGCTGCATAAAGGTGCTTAAATATGTAGAAGACGCTGGGTCAAAGAGTAGAGTATGTTTATCAAAATAAAATGTACAGATATGTGGGGGGGAAAGTAGCTGCGAGTAAGAGTGAACTGTCACAAGCAGGCTGTCACCAGAGCAGGGCAGTCTGTGTTCTTTTTTCCTACAAGGATCTATGGGCCAGATTTATTAAGATATTGTGCCTGCGTAAAGTCACTCAAAGTGACACAAGGGTATATACTTCTCAACACAAAAGGTATTTTGTGATGGAACCATGCAGTTTTATTGGCATAAATAGTGATTTGCACTGCATTACGTTGCATTGCACCACTTTGTGGCAATGGTGACATTATACAGGTGTGAAGTGGAGTGGAGCACCACAAACACCAATAGTCTTTGACAAAAAGCCTGAACCACTAAGATAGTCAGACCAGACTTTGTGTAAAAAAATAGTGCTTCCTTGAATCTAACATTGAGAAATATTTGTATTTCTTTGTACATTTCACACATTGCATGCCTGTTTCTCTGTACAAAACATATCCAATTTGTGGAATGTACTTGAATTTGTCTAGGCATAAGACTTAGTACTGGAAGGATATGCTTCACTAAAAAGTCTATGCTATACATCACATGCACACCTCTGCACCTCAGTGAAAAGGCAGTGCATGGTGTTAGGCAGCCTGTTTGTGCGACAGCAGTGGTTCACAGCAGAAGGAGGCCATTTCTGCTTTCTTCCAAACCACTGCATCAAGTTTTGATTCTGCACTATTCAGTGCTAAAAATACTCCCTACATTTAAAGAACTGAAAGAAAGCATGTTCTATTACATAATAATGAGGCAACATAGAGTGGGCATCATTAGGTGGTGCCAATGACTGGAGCTAACTGGAAAGAAACCATTTCTCCAGACGCCATTTTTTTCAGGTGCCCTTGTAGGAAAAGTAGAGCCGGCCTGCATGAAGTTCATGACATGGGCCACCCAAAACTTCTGACAGACACTTGAAAGTGCAATATGACTAAAGTATGTCCGTGCCTATTGGCACTTTTTATTTTATTGGAGTGAATGTAGTGCTGCAATTGGGAAGGTCAAAATAAAATTAAACTAATTCCCACTGTAGGTTGGTATAACTACCCAGACCTTAACAAACAGGGATGAGCAAAATATGGGGCTTAGATGTGACTTGTGTGGATTCCCGAGGATTATGGTTATTCCAGACAATACTACTGCCTACATGCCTGCTCCTGAATTCGCCATACTAAGGAAAGTGTAGACCTTTCCTTGAACCCTGACCGACTGCATTATCCAAAAGATGTAATAATACTCAAAAAAGGAAGGAATGATTTTCTCATTGACCTCTTGAGGTTTTATTAGCAGCAGGATGGGTGGACCATCTACGGCGCTTTTGGGGCCTGATCCGCTGCTCCATTCCCTTCTAAAATGTTTAACTAAGTGTATTTCCTTCTTGATGAATCCTAACTATTAATTTAATCTACAATGTTTAAGTCCCATTGATGAAACCAACTACTGTTAGGTTATACTCCAGAGTTGTGAAGGTAAGTATTCTGACATTAAAAGTGAACAATATGCAGGTTTGAATAGGAATGCAATTTAAAAATTTTAACATGGTTAGGATATCTGTCTAGGGTCGATAATGGTCAAGAGCATTCTTTTTGTAATATTTCAAAGTCCTTTCTTCTTTTCCAGTAAAAGTAAAAAAATACCATATTGGAGACTTTACTTGGCATTCACCCAACTACAAAATTATACGTATTAGGCAGTGGTAGACGATTCCGCTCAGTAGGACAGATCACATCTTTAAACACTGGCATCTGTATTTTGGTTTATTGCCTGACAAATCACTTCATTTTTTGGTTTTGGATGCTCTCCGAATTAGGGATATCTTTTCCCGCAAAATACATCTTTGATTGCTTTAGTGTAAGGTGATCTCTTCACGTTCATGGGAGGGCGATGCAAAAGTTGAATTTTAATTTCAATTTCACGCCAAAGGCTTACGCTAAGATTAAATCAGTGATGCATAGAGAAGCCATCCCATAAATTGCACATATAGTAAAAGCCTCACTTTCCTGAGATTTGCACCTTCCTGCAACAATCTACAGGGATTCTGTCCTAATGGAGTTAAAAAAAGATCTGAAAACCAAATAGGCCGAATCTGGAAAGTCATCTATTGGAGGTGCTTTCTGAGTCCATTAACAGTGCTTTCCGAGGCGATCCGGGAATCTAACATGGCGAACACTTGCTCAGTTTACATGTCAAGAGTCATAACTTTATTCACATTGGCCCTACTCATGGGGACAGATGTAGTTTCTTATAAGAAGTACAATAGACGCAATGATGAATCCAAAATCTTCTTTTAATACCTACCAGTATAAACAGTTCAGCCTCCACAGTTCCTCTCACTCCAGAACAGAAAAAGAGAAAACACCAGAAACCAACGTAGGACAAAAGCATGAGAGTAAAATATACAATGACCTGAATACAATCAATAGCCACCGTACAGATAGATATCATGCATACCAAGGAAACAATATGCAACTGTACAAAAATACCAATGTGCAATGGTACAAAGCATCAAACATATTGATCCAGGTGTTTGGGTCTCCTGACAACATGGTGACTACAGCGAATGCCAGTTTGAGGAGACACACCACCAGCCACCTCTTTACCCTCAATACCACCATCATTGTCGTCTTCATTATTTCCATCATCACCATCAACAGTGGGTGCACTCCAGTTATTCTCCTCGCCAAATGAGACATGCTCCAGACACTACCATCATCCACCACCACTACATTCCTCTTAACTTAAATATGCGTCTCAGACCCAGAAGCCAAGTTTTGCTTTTAGAGGACCAAACCGGATATTTAATAAAAACAACATCCCCCACACACCACTCAAGGGCCCTCACTCCATGTCTATTATCAAACTGTCTCTTATAGTTCTGTTGATGAAGCCTGATAGACTGAGGATCAATCCTATGAGCCTGTTTCTTGAAGTACAACCACAGAGGGTTCAGCTTTCCACCAGCTAATCATCCTTTAAGCAAAGGAAAGGAGATATTCCAGTAACCAAGTTAGGGGTATACCGGTCTGCCCAGAGCTTTTCCCTGAGCACCATCTTCAAGCTCCATTCTCCACAGCAGTCTGGGCACTAGCCTTAACCAACCGATTCATACTTTCAACCAATCTATTGCCCTGGGGAGAATATAAAGCAATCTGGTAGTACTTAATGGCCATATCCTCAAGAAACTCCTTCATTTTAATAGATGAAAATTTCACCCCATTGTCAGTTATGACGGTCTTGGGCGCACCATCACATGTGAACACTTTAAGCAAACATACATGGTCTCCTCAGAAATGTACTTCAGAACAGGCCAAGCTGCCACCACAAATGGTATCACTATCTTCCTGACTGCATCTCACTCAGCTTTTTCCTCCCACTGAACTTTGCAGATGGCTGTCTCCATGATTCAACTGATCTGGTGCTCAACCACATCTAACTCACTATGGAGATGGCCCGTTTTGCAGGGTTATCCCTAAACCTTTTGCTTCTTCCTCCTATTTTTCCTGACAGGCTGTTGTTGGTTTTAAGACTCTGGGCTCTTTATCACTGCTGATTAGTGCTAAATTGCCTATGCTCTCTGGGTAAAATGAGTGATGGATTGGTGTTTCCATGATTGGCCTGTTTAATTCATGTGTCAGGCCCTAGTAACGTGCACTGAGTGTGCCAGGGCCTGTGAATCAAACACTGTTAGTAGGCTGCAGCACTGGATTGTGCTACCCATACAAACAGCCCGTAAATGTAACTCAGGCCTTCCACTGCAGAGCCTGTGTGCAGTCTGGGATTGCCATGTCGACTTGGCAAGTGCACCCATTTGACAGTCCCTAAACCTTCCCTTTTCTACATATTAGTCACCCCTAAGGTAGGCCTAAAATACCCCTGTGTGCAGGGTGCATTGTATGTGAAAGGTAGGACATGCCCTGGTGTGTGTGGTATGTCCTGATAGTGAATTACAGCCAATTTCTTTTTTCACTATTGCATGGCTACCTGTTCCCATAGACCAGAATGGGCAGTTTGATTGTAACATCTTATGATCCCAACTGACCCAAGGGACAAGGTAGAAAAACGAGTTTAGTATGCCTGAACTCAGAATGCTAAAAACATATTTTTTAGGGTGATTTTAACAATCTGTGTTTGAAAATACCACTTATAGAAAGTAGGTATTTTCTTGCCTTACCTTTCCAGTATGCCTCTGTTAGGGCTGTGTGTTTCATGTCTGGGTTGTGAGTGACAGGTGGTTGGAGAGGGCCTTGGATCCAGCAGTCTGCTGGGTCAGGGCGGGGCTGAATAGGACCTGCATTGAATAGAGAGTAGGGTTAGGAGATTTCCTTTCATTTGCCTGAGCCCTCATGGAATAGAGAGTAGGGAGAGGAGATTTCCTTTCAGCTACCTGGGCCAGGTCTGCTTTCATCAATGCTGTCTCCACCTCCTGCCAGGAAGCTGCACCAGGAAGGACAGAACTGGTTTGGGCTGGGAACAGACACTCTCTGCCTTCAGAGAACAAAGGATTTTGTGATATAAATGTTAGGGCCCGAACACCTGAACTTTAGAACTCTTTTGGACTAAGAAGCCTGCCAAGAAGAAAAGCTGGAGAAGCTGTGAGGAGGAACTACCACTTTGCTGTGTGCTTTTCAGTGTTGGCCTGCAGTGGCTGCTTCTGTCTTGGGCAGTGAAAGGACTGGACTGAACTTTCTGCAATCTACTTTTGGGAGTTTCTCCTGTAGAGCTTGTCCCCTGTTCAAGAAGTCTTAGGAACAGCAAAGACTTCAAATTCTTCTGCCCTCAGCACCGGGGACTGTGTGTTTTAAGCAACCTGACGCCATCCATGACGCCTCTGCCGACTCCGTGTCCTGACGGCACTGCAGAGGGCACTGCCGCAACGTGACCCTGGTCTCACAGACGCCTACTGATGCCGCCACCGAGCTGCTGCTTGCACTGCGACCTGTGGGCATGCCTCGCTTCACGATGACGCCTTGGTATCCCCGACGATGACGCTCCACGCCGGAATCATCACAGCTGCTTGCACCGTGGTTCAAGGGTACCGCTTGTATAGGTACACGATGCACTGCCCTCACCCCGCACCCCAGCCTACCGACGCCGTTGCCATCGACTCCAGCTCATCAGTCGACGACAGCGCTTCAGCAAAGACGATGACGCTGCCTGCAGCGCGACCTGCCAGCACCACGACGAGCACATCATACATTTTGTACCGCGACCCTGGTCTCACCGACGGCACCATCTGATGCCACCACCGAGCCGCTGCTCGTACCGTGACCTGAGGGCACTACACGCTGCACCACCAGCGCTCCTGACTTCAACAGAGAGGAGTTCGATCTGCAACGCAGGTGACTTCGAGGGCCCCAACGACTCCTGCACCAACCTCCAGAACCGGCGCAGTGCTTTCGGAAGCTCAACGAGAGGTCGCCGACACCCTGCATTTCTAAAAGGTACTGTTTGTGGGTCTTCCCGACACCGTAGCTGGCCCACAATGACACGGTCAGCCAGACCTGTTTGGATTTGTTTGCTCATGATACAGTGATAACCCTGGACGGAGCTATCGACATCAAGGAACTGTTTTGCAACTTTATTTTGATAAATGAAGATTTTTAAGGACTGTATTGTGGATTTTTTTGCCTTGTCTTCAGTATATAAAAAATATTGGATATTTTTCTAAACTGATATGGTGTCTTTTTGTAGTGCTTACACTGTATTACTGTTTGTTATGTGCAAATGCTTTACACGCTGCCTCTAAGATAAGTCTGACAGCTTGTGCCAAGCTACCAAGGGGGTGAGCAGGGGTTATTTTAGGAGTGTAACTCCCTTATCCTGACTCGGAAGAAGGGTCCCTACTTAGACAAAGGTGCAAGCCCTTGCCAACCAGAGACGCCCATTTCTAACACTCACCATCTCTCTCAACAGGTAATCTGGAAAGGCAATCTACTGGTACATTTCTAGCACGGCTGATACTCAACATGGTAATGAAATTCAATCATACTCTCCACCCATCTTATAATACGAGGCGTTGTGGTGTTGATTTTCTTACAACCTAAGAACTGAACCAGTGGTTTGTGATCAGTCCTCAACACAAATGGTAGTCCTCACATGAAAAACTTAAAATGGTGCACCACCCTCAAACAGGCCAAGGTTACACGATCCACCTCAGAATATCTCTCTTCCACTACCGAAGGGAATAGGAAGCAAACGTGGCCACCCTCTCCTTATGGTTGTATCAGTGGTTAGCTATGTTTTATTGGAAGTACAAAATGCTCCAGTGTTGGCATCTTGGCTATGTTGCCTTTAACCTCTTCAAATACTTTGGCACAATCAACTGACCAGTTAAAATTTGCCCCTAAGACCTTAAGAGGGGTAAGGTTTGCATTTCAAACCCAACTGGAGCCAGTGGAGCAACATCTCAAGAGTCTGGAAATACATGCAGTTATGGAGAAAGAGGTCTGTCACGACCTGACCGGGCTTAGGACCTATGTCGACATAGGTCCTAAGCTAGCCCTTCACAATTATTGGGCATACCTGTTGAGGAATTAAGTTGATGGGGATCATGTGAGCTGCCTGAGCGGAGGGGGGTTGTCACACCATCACAGTCATCTGCCACCCAGAAGGACACAATGTATCCAGACAAGGTGACATTGTGGTGGTATTCTTGGGTTATTATCAGTCCCAGTATGGCCTGATCGAAGAGGTGCAAGGACCGCACCTAGCCTACTATTTTGCAGACACTCCATGCTGACGCCAGAGGCTGGATTTCAAATGAAAGGTCCTATTACAGAGGTGCAAGATGAAACTGATGACAGCGGGGAAGATTCTCTGCAACAACGGTCTCCTGCTCAGATTCTATAAAGCAGCCAAGTGGAACTGCTCAATCCTCTTGTTGAAATGCATGCAGCAGCACACAAAGCTGTCTGTCAGCCAGAGACCTCGTGAAAAGCTCTTATTGCTATGATACTGAAGCGAGGGGGGGACCCAATAGACAGGAGTGCATACAGGTCCCTGTTTCTCCTCAACTTAGATAGCAATATCTAAGAGAAAATTGTAGCAAATCAGATCCTCCCTCATTTGCCATCCCCGCTTTACCCAGACCAGAGCGGGTTAGTCCTAGGGAGAAGCACCTTACCGAACATACTGTGCTTATTCCACTTAATGGAAGCACTGCTGGCTGTATTTCACCAAGTGGCTGCAGTGTTGGTAGATATGTAAAAGGCCTTTTCAGCATATTGTGGGTCTATTTGTTTGCAGTCCTATGTTGCATGGGGCTTGGAAATGACCTAGTTGCCTATATTCCAGTGTTATATTCAGACCGTTATGCGAGCGTACAGATTGGTCGTGAATACTCAGACCGGTGGCAGATATACAGGGGTCCCCACATGGTTGCCCGCTGCCGCCACTCTTGTTCACACATGTCATTGAACCACTGGCATGGAGAATGTTACTCGTGGGCTTAATACTGACAATAGACGGGCAGACTCTCATCATTTTACTTTACACAGGCGACACCCTGATATATTTGAAGCACACGGTCACTGGGTTACCACCCGTTATGCGTCTGTTGAACTCATTTGGGGAGGTTTTGGGTCTGTGCATAAACACCACAATGTCATGCCTTGTCCCACTGATCGATTTTGGGTCAGGTCTTCTAGCTGAGACTAGGCCTTTTGGTGTGCCTATTGCTTGCCACACTTTTGGATATCTGGGGGTCTAGATATACATATATACATAGACCAGTCAGACCTTCAGAAGGGCAATCTGGGCAAAGTGGCAACTTCACTTTGCGCATCATCGATGTTCTGGTGGTCATTACCACTGTCACCCATGGGACATGTCACACTGAGAAGAGGGTAGTCATGCCATGGCTTGTGTACATGTTCGCAATCCTGCCCTGCACTGTGTTCTTGACCTGAATACCTGGCTCTCCATTCTCATTTTGGCTGCAGGCCAAAGGCGCGTTGCACTAAATGAACTGTGTGTGTCACATGCCAGGTACATGTCAGTTACAGTGGTTAATAACATGTTTGGCCCAGGACAAATTACTAGACACGTGCAACCTCTGGCCCCAGGGGATGAAAGAAGATGTCCTCAGGAACGTGTTGAGGATGATCCAGCGTACAGACTGACCACCACTCCTGCTACGGATGGCCTCGAACTGCTGGATGCATTACCAGGACCAATGATGCAGGGAACACCATGCTTGCCATATTTGCCACTGTGGGATTTGCCAGCCTTCGTTAGGGTAGGTACTCTGGTCATTGTGGAGCCGTGCCTTGATGACTGCATTAGGCCGGTTGTTTGCGGAAGGGACTTCCATTTCATTCAACGATCTCCACAAAGTGTATAACCTACTGACAGGGTAATTCCTGACTCACCCTGCACATAAGGGAGCAATAAAGATATGTGAGGGGGCTAGGATAGGGAGCGCGTGGTTGACCCTGCACAGCTGGTGGAGTTGACATGGAGCTTGAAATGCCGTTACAACACCAACATGTATGCAGGACTGAATCAGGCAGTGATTCCAACACTACTTCACCTAAGAGACAGATAAAGACAAGACTTACAAGTAGCTCTGACGGACCCGGTCGGGAAGAAGGTCACAGGACTCATCCTGCATGTCTCAAGTAATACGTGCATTAAACTATGACAATTCAATGATGTACACCGAACATATCTCACCTCTGGGCACCTGCATTGAATGTTTGCTATGACGGCACATGAATGTCCCAAATGTAGATTGGAGAAAGCAGACTTTTACCACACGACATGGCAGTGTGCGACACTGCGTCCTTATTGGACTACAGTTTGCACATACCTCACACAAGTAACAAGCCAGCAACACAGACCCAAGATCTGTATGCTGGGCTTGATGCTTCACCCCAAGACGGACAAGGCAGGGACCAAGCTCATATTTCTGGCGTTGGCGCAACGAGCGATAGCAAGGTATTTAAAGGCTTCCTCTGTGCCAACGATGGTGGCATGGAAAAGACTATGTTAGTGGTAAGGCGGGAAATTCAATCTAGAATTAGAATCTCAACTCTAGAGTCCCGACATATGTCGATAAGACCTTTGTACCTGTCATAGAGTGTAGAGGGCAATCTTTTTCAACAAATCAATTCGGATCACTTCCCTTCCCCAAAGAACCATTGACAAAAGGTCAAGTTTGAAAATGTATTATAAAGCCAAAAGCAATTGTGTATATAAACACCTGAGTAAAAGGTTCAGCAAATACACATGTACTAATACAAACATAATCCTACGGAAAAGTCTCAAACGACTGGGAAACAGCACTAATATAATTTCCAAGACCACTAAGCTTGCAAGAATTGCTATGATCTGGGTCTTGGTAGGCATGAAAGAAAAGAAGAAATACATCAGGATAGGTCTATCCCTACACTGTAATAAGTGTCATGCCTACTGCCGGATTTTCTCCTAACAAAAGGTGTCAGCCATGGTGACTAACAAAGAAGTGCACTGACTCGGTTCGGACTTAGCCTCTTGAGTTCATCACGCAAGCAGCTCTCTGCCTACCCAGCATCTTTCTTCGCCCTTGTGCGCTTCTACCCTGCTCCCCTCCCGGGGTGCTGTCCCTAATATGAAACCCACAATTCGGTTGACACGCCCCCAAGGGACGCCCCTCTCAGAGTGTTAGTTTTCAAAGGGTCTTCTCCTTGATGTCTTCATCCTTGTTCGTTGATAAACGGCCTTGGGTCCCACAGTCGTCTCCGCTTGAAGTTGCTTCCCTAAAATTCCACAACCACTCCTCCGGTTCTGTGACTATCATTCTAACTCTCAGTTACAATGGGCCCTTCTTTACTATCTTTGGCTAACCTTGCACCTGCAAAGGAAGCACATAAATTGGTTCACAACAACATGCTACTTGCAATTAATTCTTTGAGGCAACCTTCTAGGAAAAAAGGCAGTTCCATGATTTAAAGTTAGCAGACACATTCCTAACTCGGCCTACACAAACCGTTATCCCCACCTGGGCCTCTGCACGTTTCGAGATGTCACCCCCTAACTTTTGGCAAACAGTTTTACTCGTTAGGCCTACATCATTATAGCAAAAAGAAAAGAATACATTTCCCAACGAAACACTTCTATGCCGTTACATGAATACAATAATGAATTGCTAAACATACATTGGAATACATGATGCTTCTTTAAACACTCTTTAACTGAACTAGTATTACTTTCACAGATACATTTCTAGATTATATGGCATTAGTATTACGAAAACACGTTACATTGCAGCTATGGAAAATTCTGGTACATGAGTTCATAGCTTTGTGTCACACTTAAACAGATTATAGGCCTCTACATATGCGGGTGCGGATTACTTGTGAATATGATGCACCCCTACAAATTTTAACACAGTTTTGCGCTCTCTCAGTCCCCCCTTTGATGACCTGTGTCATCACCACCATCCCACATTCCTCGAGGTAGGGACCGATTTTAAACAGCACTTGTTGCAACATTTCCTCGCCTGAGCATTTCCAAAGCTCTTAAACTTCGGTATTGATTGTCCTCCAACTCCTCCATTCTCTGTGCCTGTCCCCTCACTGTTCTATCCAGCCTATTGGACCTATAGCATTTGTACAATCTCAACAAACCCCATATTCCAATCATACAGGCTACTATGATGAGGAGAGGCTCCAAAATGTATTCAAGAAAACTCCTACCCAGGTTTGCAAACCAACCTCCAACACTTCCAAGCCCTTTGCCAACCTTCTCCCAGGTATTTTCTTACGTCAAATCATTAATCTCATAGTGGATTGCAGTAATGTTGCGTATATATTTCTTCAGATCTTTAGAGTTATCCAGAATATACGTGCAACATTCCTGGACCTTCAAAAGTTTACAGACTCCGCCCTCTTTTGCTAATAGGACGTCTAGGGCAAGACGGTTCTGCATAACCATTGCTCTAATCGATAACATTTCACCATGAATCAGCACTAGTGACTTAGCTGTACTCATTGACAATTCATCCACCACTGTTGCTAATCTTCGTATCTTCACATCGTTTAAAATCACTCCCAACATTGGTATCGCAGCTCCAAATATATCTCCTACTATTGCCCCTGCACTTTCTCCTCTCTTTACCCTTGTTAGTTTTCCACCCTCCACCTGATCAAAATCCTCAGTGTGATATATCTTAGGAAAGACAATCGCCAGGTAACATGTCCCATACCATTTATCCGGCAATCTCACATATGCATTTCTTCCACAAACGAGATACACAGTAGGAATCACTTGCACCACACTCTTCAGGAAATCCTTGGTGTAATATTCTATTTTAAAAATGTGTTCACAAGTTGTCTCGCCCACATACACATTCTCGTAATATGTCTTTGGCCTATGTAGACACAACTTCCCTTTCTGCACCATGTCCAATACTATCGGACCATAGCTTCCCTTTGACTTATGTCCGAGCTGCTCATCCGTCCAATCTACCTTGCCCTGACCTGACGTCTGCAACTGCTTCTGTTTTTGATATCTGTCTTCGACTTGCTCTACAAACTTCTTCTCTACCTCTGTCGATGAGCAGGTCAAGTTGTGTCGGTGAGCGTATGAGGTATCTATGGTCTTTGTTGGAATGAAAAAGTATCTAAGTCTATCCTCTGACTTATAATAGTCCTATTTGTTCAAATGCTTATAATTTGGGACTTCTGGTAACACAGCATCATAATTCGAAAAGAAATATTCAAAATGTGATCTCCCATAAAATATGCTAAGCAGCAAACTACATGAAATTCCATACGTTAATGGCAGGTGATGGTATCTAATACCCTCGTCTACTGAAGCTGGCAATTGCATACACACGTAACAATCCTTCGCATCCACCGCATCAATATACTCATACAACAATTTAGCATAAGCATTCTTCCCAAAGTTTCCTTTGGACAAATCAGCATGTAATCTACGGCTCTCTTCAGCTAGCAACGCTTTCTCGGCTCCTATGTTTACCTCTTTATGGCTAGGAACGGTAGGTGTAGGTGTTCCCTTGACCTCCAGTTCCTGCTCTTGTGGTGCTAAATAAGAAACTAAGACTACTACGAATAAAAAGAAAATCACTAACCCTAATAGTCAACCTATATTACATTTTGCCCTACGAGTCGGGTTCCCAGCCTCCATGGTCTCAGACAGTATCATTCGATTCTAGCAGCAACACAAAGTCTCAGCAATGCAAAAGTCTCTTGCTTGGCTTTCTGAATTTTCTCGAACCACACCTAGAAGTAGAGATCCCCTTTCAAATTTACATTGTCCATTTCGTGTACAGGTGACCCTACCCTTCTCCGTCCTCTAAGGGATGTCCCTGAATTTGATCTTCTTCCACTCGGCTCTAAATATCCTTTATAGCTATTTACAAAGTCTTTACTGCGCATCAATGATCAGGTTCTCTCCAAGTGCACAGAGTACGTAATCTAAAAGTTCCATATGAAGGACTATTGCATCATAGGCAGGTATTTCAGGGCCAAATGTAGGAAAAGTCAATCTGTTTAAGATCAGGTCACTTATCTTGCTTAGGAAAGGGGGATTAGGAACAGTGATTGTCAGTAAGCCTTCGATTTCCAGTCCAGGCACCAACAATATCACTTCCAACTTATAGTTCGGGGCTGTATCGGTCACCAGCACCGACCTCACCCTCCCGGATCTCAGTACACCTGGCATTGGTCAAAGGATAGGTCCACTCCGGAGTGGCGTATCTTCTGCAAGGTACTCTCACCCTCCTCGATCTCCTTGGACCCTTTTCCTCTGACTCCTGGCCTTCTCCTTCCGGTTCTGATTCTTCAGATACAGGTGCAAGATCCTTTTCAGGGGTCAGCCTCACATTCAGCCTTTTCCGTCTTTCAGGCCAACTTGCCTCTGTGCCTTTCACTCCTCTGCTCCTTGACGGTACCACCTGCTCATCCTGACCTCCAGCTTCTCCAGAGTTGGGATCACCCTCACAGCAGCTTTCCCATTCAGTGGCAGTTTCAGTGTCACTGTCGCTGTGATCCTCCTCAGCTCGGTCGGATGAGTTACCAGCCTCTTCAGACACCCCCACATCTTGACTTGTCCCCTCTTGTGGATCTTCCTCCACAGCTGGATTTTCTTCTACGAGAGGAGCCGTTTCTTCCAGGGGCGCTGGAACTCTTCGGGTGTGCGAAGCATGTATCCAGTTTGGCAACCCACCACACTTCACGGCAGTGTTCGTTACCAGGATGACTTCGAACGGCCCTCGCCAGCGGACGTCCAGGCAACTCTTCCTCACGTGTTTCCGCACGAGCACCCAGTCTCCAGGACACAGGTCGTGACAGAGGTCTCTAGAAGTTGGGATTTCTGCCGTCTGCACCTGAAGGGACACAGAATGGATGACGTCAGTTAGTCCTTTGCAGTAATCAAGGATCAGATCATCTGTGATATTCAGCAAGGCCGCAGAGGGGACTGATGGCAATCTCATAGCTCTTCCCATTAGCACCTCATGAGGTGAAAGGCCTGTTCTCCTGTCTGGTGTGCTACGCATGCTCATTAACACCAAGGGTAAAGCATCTGGCCATTTCAGGGACGTGGATGAACACACTTTTGCCATTCGCGCTTTAAGTGTCCCATTGATCTGCTCCACTATGCCAGAAGCCTCCGGCCGATAACTACAATGCAATTTCTGATCAATGTTCAATGCAGAACAGAGCATCTTCACAACTTCACTGTTGAAATGCGTTCCTCTGTCCGATTCCAAAGAGGCCGGGACCCCGAATCTAGGTACTAACTCCCTCAACAATAATTTAGCTACTGTGAGTGTATCGCACCTACGAGTGGGATATGCCCCGACCCACCTGGAAAACACACATACAATTACCAAGACATATCTGAGGCTGTTACACTTCGGCATCTCAATGAAATCCAATTGCATTCTGTTGAAAGGCCCTCCAGACCTCCCCACATGGCTCAACGTAACTGGTGTCCTCTTTCCAACAATCATCTGTTGACAGGTAACACACCTCTGACACACCGCTTCTGCAGCCGTTCTGAACTTTGGGTTATACCAAGTCTGCCTGAACACTCGTATCATTGCATCTCTTCCCAAGTGTACAGAACCATGTATCTGACGGGCCATCGGGCTCACTAGTTCATTCGGCAACACAGCTCTCCCATCTGCCGAAATCCACAAATCCAGATCCCCTTTGGTACAGCCAGAAGTTACCCACACTCTTTTCTCAAAATCTGATGCTTGTTCCTGCATCTTTCTCAATTCATCCCAAGTATCTGCCACCTCAAGTACCATGTTTAGCTCGGTCCCTCTGTGTATTCCCTCAACAACCTGGTCAGTAAAGGAATAAGCTTGTTCAGCACAGTAACGTGCTACCTCATCCGCATATCTGTTACCCAGGGACACAAAATCAGCACCCTTGCTATGTACTGTGCACTTCACCAAAGCGATTTCTGCTGGTCCCTGCAGTGCTTCCAGCAGTAACCTGACAAATTCTCCATTTCTGATAGGGGAACCTGATGATGTCATGTAACCACTCTGAGACCACAACTGACCGAAGTCATGAACCACACCGAATCCATATCTGCTGTCGGTGTATATGGTGACTCGAATTTTGTTAGCTGCCAAACA
Source organism: Lissotriton vulgaris (assembly GCF_964263255.1). NCBI lineage: Eukaryota > Metazoa > Chordata > Amphibia > Caudata > Salamandridae > Lissotriton > Lissotriton vulgaris. Next base: position 105,075 of record NW_028254121.1, read on the forward strand.
GGCATGCGTCATTGCAACTATCTCAGCCACCTGAGCGGAGTGTACTCCTTCTAGGCAGGCGGCTTCGACTATCCCATGGATCGTACAAACGGCAAAAGCCGCTCTCAACTGTCCAGCATTGTCTCTTACACATGAGCCATCCACAAAGAGAATTTCATCGGGGTCTTCCAATGGCTCATCGACAATGTCTGGTCTAGGTTTGGTGCATAGTTCAGTCACTTCAAGGCGGTCATGGTCTTCACAATCATCATCTAAAACATTTGGCAATGGCATTAACGTAGCAGGATTCAAAACTGAGCACCTCTTTAGGGTCACATTCTCTGCGGCAAGTATAAGCTGCTCATAACGTGTGAGCCTGTTGTTAGTCAGGTGCTGCGTTTTGGTCCTTGTCATTAACAATTCTACTGAATGCGGAACGTGTACCACCAATGGATGCCCCATTACAATGCTCTCACAACTCTCAATGCTGACACCTGTTGCAGCAACGGATTTGAGACATCCGGGCAACGCTGCGGCTACTGGGTCTAAGGTAGCCGAGAAATATGCAACTGGTTTGCGGGCACCTCCGTGATCTTGGGTCAAAACTGCTAACGCGCAGCCCTCTAGCTCGCAGCAAAACAGTGAAAACAAATTTGTGTAATCCGGCATTCCCAGGGCCGGAGCCTGACATAAGTCTTCTCTCAACATTAGGAAAGCCATCATGCAGTCTGTGTCCCTTGGTACCGGATTACTCACATCCTTGAGCGTCAGTTTCTGTAAAGGCTTCGCTTTTAGGGAGAAGTTTGCAATCCACTGGCGACAGTAGCCAACCATTCCTAAGAACATTCTAACCTCCCTTTGTGTGGTAGGCACCATCATTTTCATTATTGCCTCTATCCTGTCTGGGGACACTTTTCTTATTCCCTTCTCTATCCTGTGTCCCAAATACTGTACTTCAGGAAGACAGTATTGTAGCTTGCTAGGAGATACCTTGTGACCATTCTTTGCCAAATGGTTCAACAACGCGATGGTGTCTATTCTACAGGCATCTTCTGTCTCTGACGCAACAAGGAGGTCGTCTATGTACTGTACAAGAACCGAGTTCTGGGGCAGTACTAGACTTTCAAGATTCTTCTTCAATAATTGATTAAAGATCGATGGACTTTCTGTATACCCCTGTGGGATACGACACCATGTTAATACACGGTTTTCCAGCTTAAAAGCGAAAAGAAATTGGCTCTCCTCATGTAATGGTATAGAGAAAAAGGCCTGACACAAATCAATCACGGTGAACCACTCAGCCTGTGCTGGAATCTGAAACAGTATCACTGATGGATTCTGTACCACTGGACAGCATGGAACAACAATGTTGTTTACTTTTCGTAAGTCCTGCCCAATCCTGAACTTCCCTCAAGGCTTTTGCAAGCCCATAATCGGAGAGTTACACGGACTGTCCATTATTTCCTTTAGAATTCCTTGTTTTATCATGGACTCAATCACAGGTTTTATTCCCGCAATTGCTTCTGGGGTCAGCTTGTACTGGGGGGTTCTTGGAAATGCTGCATCTCGTCTTATTTGTATTCTGACTGGCTCTACGCCTTTGATTAGACCAATCTCTTCTCCTGTAAAATCCCAAACCTCCTGTCTGACTGTTTCCCTCAAATCCCAGGGGAGTTCCTCCACTGTGAGTGCAGGATACAATTCTATGCACAGACGTGTGTTTGCAACCTTAAAGGCGGCATCATTGTCATTTGTCTCCAACTCTACTCCCTTTGGTGTACAATAGATGGTGCAGTTGAGTTTGCACAACAGGTCCCTTCCTAGCAGACACACAGGACTAGAATCGCATACCACAAATTGATGGTTGTCCCTGAAGTTTCCTATTTTTACTGGAACTGGCTCGGTCAGTGGATTCGTCATTTTCCTATTCGCTACACCCACAACTTGAATGGTCTGTCCCAACAGAGGCAGGTTAGGGACCACTGCGGACCGTACAGTAGAACGAGTTGCACCTGTGTCTGTGGAATTTGACTAAAAGAGCTCCCTTTTTCTCTGGTGTCCCATCATGCACCCTATCCACCCTGACATCGACCAGGCAAGCCGATCCTCCTATGTCAAGCACAAACCCCGTTGTACCCCCTCTTGCCTGCTCTCTTTTTCATAAAGCTGGCCCATGCCAAGAATAATGTCGAGCCATCATGTAACCTACGGGTTTCCTTCCCGTTCGATATTTTCCCTTTGACAAAAACAAAGTCAGTCAGATGGCTGACTCGGAAAACCCCCTTCCCTGACTCTGTCACCGAACGAGCAGCTCTCGCTCGTCAATGATTTCCTAGTTTGCGAGGACAGCCACGGGTTGGGTTAACAACCAAGGGAAAACATAATCAAGCACACGAGACTGCCATGAAGAAGAATAGTTTACTACAGCCCATTCTCCTTCTTACCCGCTGCACACACATACCATTGTGAAACATCACCACCTTTGTGTACGAAGTAAAGAACGCACAATGCCTCGTCCCCTTTGCCTTTCCGACAGCAATGACCCTGTAACAATGCCTCGATTCTCTGTCCTCAGATACCAGCAACTCTGTAACTTGTCACCACAATCACCACGATGCAATATGTTTGTTTATATGCTATTCAGGTTATTCTTCAAACGAGAACAAGTATGCAATGTCTTTGATTGAATCAAGTCTGAGGGAAACTCCTTCTTTTCGATTGTACTTGTATTGTATAAAAATGCTGATCTGTTTCAAGTAAAGTAGACTACTCCTGAACCCGCTTGGTGAAGGAGCTCTCCCTTAACTCGAGTTCTGGAATAAAACCCTTTCAACTCGAAGACCACGGACTCTGCTCCTCATTTTATGCATTACCATTTTCTTGGGTAATTATAGAAATTCGGACACGGCGTAAATAACTAGCTTTTTTTTATTTAGCACATTAATTGGTGCCTGAACAGGGACGCTCCCTCTTCCCTACTCGCCGGTGATGTAAGTCGGGTCCTTGTCCCTTCCATACTTCCCGCTAACTCCCTCGAGACGAGGAGGAGGCAGACTGCGACTGATCATCCACACGAGGCGGTGAAGAAGATTGCGGAGCGTCCCAACCCAGAGCCTGACCAGTGAGAGTGCCGAGTCCGAGGTCTTTGGAGCCCCGAATTCCTGCGCAAGCGTCAAGAGTCCGATGATCAGGTCCTCAAGTTTTGCTTCTTGGTGAGTACCACTGAGATAGTATAAAGACGGGTTCCAGTTTTGGAAAACTGTAAAGACGTGTTTCATTCGTGAAAATGGTATGGTTGCACTATATTCTAGTGTATAAAGTGTTCGTTTTGTTTTTGTATCTTCCAAACCTTCTAAATCGTAATTTGTTGAGTTTAAGAATGCCTCTGTTTTCCAAATTACGTACAATTGGCACCAAAAAGAATCTGTTAGAAAAACCAGTTAAAGTCCCGCCTAGGGACACTCCTGGATATTTTATGTACAACAAGCATGGGTTGAGTGCAATATTGTTTTTAGACCTTTGGGTAGAATATACCAAGAAATTAGAGATGGCGTATAGGTGGCCTGTCACAGGTACATGGAATGTAGAATGCATTATGAGAGTGGAGGAAGAATTATGGAAAAGAAAGGCGAGGCACTCGCAGACAGAAGCCATTGAGTTATGGCGTAAGGAAGCGCATAGGAGGGCCCAGAAAGAACTAGGGCAAGTCGAGAAAAGAAAGAGAATGTCAGAACAGGCCAAAGAAAAGCAATTACAGGTAGAAGGTGAGAAAGTCTTAGCTGAACAGGTAGAGAGAGAGAAAAACGCCTGTGTTACTGGTATTTATCCCATTCTTCCTGAAGAAATCGTGGAAGAACACCCCAAGCCCCCTGAAAAAGTAATTCCCACTGCTCCCGAAAGTTTCCTTCCTGCCTATCTGTCCGAACCACCCCCGCTTATGTAAACATGCCTAGAACACGCCCGCCTGCACGTGCTCCTGAACTAGTAGCCGGTGGTTCTACCTCTGACTTAGAGGTGTCCGGGAACGGGGCTGAGGATAAAGACGATGTCCTGCCTCTTGAGTGTCCTTACGACCCCGAACCCGGTAGTGGCCCAATGGCCACGATATCAGAGAGATTAAGATTGGCTGTGGGTCAACTCCAAAAGGTCCCTGATATAACAAAACATTTGGATAGAGTTTACGAATTCATACGGACAGGTGAAGGTCCAGATACTCTGGCCCAGGTCATGAAGAACAGAAAAGTTCCCATCAGAGGACTGCTCCTGTGGTTCATCATAAATTGTCTGATCCGGGAACTAGACCCGGGTAATGGAAGCGTAGACTCTGAGTTAACAGATCTCAGCGATCAGATACACCGAGGAGCACACGATCTGGGACATCAGATCGACAAAATAACTAAAAGACTGGTTAAGAAAATTGTCACTATTCACTCTGAGAAAGTCGCACAAGAGGACGACTCAGAGGAGGATGATAGTCCGACACTAGATTGAATGAACTTCCTGGGTGTAGCGCGACATTGTCCTGGCCCCAAGTGGCGAACCCCACGAATGTCCCTGAAAATTAAAAGATTAGATCCTTCTTCGGAAGATCTTTTTCAGTCCACGGAAAGAGCCCTAGATGAATGGATGGACAATGAGCCTCCCCTTACACAGCAAGAAAAAGAATTGGTTCGGTCTGCCACCTGTTGGATATCACAGCACAGAGTGTATGGCCCAGATATAGTAGCGCAAATGTTCTTGGCTCTTCCCCGAGCGGAACAACGACTAGCAGGTATTTATAGGGTCCGACACCTGGCTACCTTATACCAGAATAACTCCCATCGACCAGACAAGCTATACAAATTGTTACAGGAAGTAGTGACAGATAAATGGAGGTCTCGGGGACCGGAATTGATCAACATCATTCTGGACCTGCGCCTCCGTTTCCTGCAACTTACCTTAGCCTCATCAGATCATGAACCTTATGGTATAGGCCAATATCCTTTACGTGAAGTCCACCCCATACCCCAGCCAGATGGTACACTGCAACGAGTACACGTGTATACTCCCCTAACCAAGTTAGAAATTATGGAAATGAAAAAGATGGTGCCCTCTCACGAAAAAGATCCCGGAGGATTTCATAGGGAATTGAAAGATATCCTCCAAATGGCTAGTTTTACATATCCAGATATCATAATACTCCTTAAAGTAATTCTACCTACAGGCGTATTTGACAAGTTGAAGGAAAAAGATTGGGAAGTGGGTGATAAAAAGATCACGTGGACTGCCCTAGAACAAGAAGAGACAGCCAGAAAACCAGGTGAAGGTTTAGGTGACCGCATAAGAGAACTGCCTAGTCTCCTCATACAGGTCTTGCCTCTGTTGTTGACAACGAAAAAGGAAGATTGGGATGCCATTTCTGCCTGTAAACAAAATCCAGACGAGGATACAGGTGATTACTACACCAGATTAGAGAAATGTTTTTCTATAAATAGTGGTCTTGCACATAGCAGCGAGGCATATCCTCATCTTTTTGTGTCCAAATTGGTGGACAACGCTTTACCTTCCATCAGGAATAGAGTGTTGAAAGTTGAGAGTACCTGGCAAGCAAATAGTCCTTCACAAATGTTACGGATGTTACAGTACCACCACAACAAAATAAGGGAAGAACAGGAACAGGAAAAGAAGAGGGTAAAAGACACAAAAATGAAGGTATTGGTTGCACAGACGGCACCAGTAAATACGGGCCCCAAAGGTAATGTAGGGGCCAATAGAGGTACCTGCAACTACTGCAAGCAACAGGGCCATTTTGTGAAAGAATGTCCAGTTCTGAAACATAATATAGCGACAGGAAAAACGAAAGAAGGCCCACATACTCCTAGACCAGGTAACACCCAGCAGCCTCAGACCATTACGCCGCCACAGGTTCAGAAACCCGCTACTGCTGCCACACAGATGTACCAGTACGCACAGTCAGATTATCCCGAGTTTGAACCGTGTGCATGAGACAGCCTTAAGAGAGAAAGTGACTTGCCCCTTATTCCAGTTCCAGTAGATCAGAAAGGTCCATATGTATAAGCTCACTTACTGGGACAAGACAGAAAATTCCTCATAGACACGGGGGCGAGTAGGACTACCATAAGTCATAAGGAAGTCCCAGAGGTTCCTCTCTCTGGCTCACATAATATATCTCTGGGCTTTTCAGGAAAACCGATCATAAATAAAGTATCTGAACAAGTCTCTTTAGGAGTGGGTCCTCTGACACGTACTACTGATTTGGTCCTTACAGAAACGTGCCCAGAGAATTTATTAGGTATCAAGACACTCAAGAACTAGGAGCAGTAATATGCTGTTCACCGGAAGGAGTAAAATTGTTCCTGCGAGATTTCAAAGGACATTTCACAGTCAAAGACTTCGACCCCAGACTAAAAGACATCCCACCACATTTATGGGCAAAAAGCTCGACTGATGTCGGTTATATGGACATCACCCCACATCAAGTCACGCTCAAGGAGGGTGTAGTCCATTCCCGTATACGACAATATAAGATTCCACCCGAGGCTGAACAAGCCTTACTAAAAATAATCCAAGAACTCATAGAGCATGGTGTGGTGATCGAGACTGATTCAAATGTTTGCAATTCTCCAGTTCTTCCAGTCCTCAAAAGGACTGATCCTCAGGCACCCCCGGTCTACCGACTGGTGGTTGACCTCCGAGAACTGAACAAATGTGTGATCCCACAATATCCGGTGGTCCCAGATATTTCTTCACTATTGACTGCCATAGATCCCGAAGCTGCATTTTTCACAGTCATCGACTTGAAGAATTCGTTTTTCAGTATTCCAATACATCCCGACAGTCAATATCTGTTCGGATTCAGTTTGAAAGGACGAAGCTTCAGGTTCACTAGAGCTCCCCAAGGCTTTACAGAAAGCCCGAGCATCTACAGCCAAGCACTAAAAAGACAACTTGACAGTATCAATATGCCTGCCAACACAGCGTTGATACAGTATGTCGACGACATCCTCGTCACTGCAAGGACAGAGCCAGAATGTGAAAAAGCATCTCTCACAGTCCTACATTTCCTGACAGACAAAGGTCACAAGGTGTCTCCCTCAAAATTACAGTTCTGCGCACAGCAAGTAGCTTACTTAGGACATTTGCTGTCGAAAGAGGGTAGGCAACTAACACAAGAACGAATCCAACTGATTTCGACAATTTCACAGCCAAAGTCACAGAAAGAAGTCCGCGCATTCATTGGTCTCACTTCATATTGCAGACAATGGATCCCTCAGTATGCCCACATAGTCAAGCTACTCATACAGTTAACCACAGTAGAAGCAGCCACTCATACAACTCTCCCTTGGACATCAGAACACTCCTAAGCATTTGAAGCTTTAAAACTAGCTCTGTGTCAAGCACCAGTTCTGGACACCCCGAACTATAGCAAGCCTTTTACCCTGTTTGTGACAGAACGTGACGGAACAGCACTATCCGTCCTCACACAAGACCAAGCAGGAAGAAACAGACCCTGTGCATATTTTTCTAGCACATTAGACCCCGTAGCACAAGCTTTACCTGCATGTCTGAAATCTGTTGCGGCTACAGCCCAGGCCATAAGACAAAGTGACTCAATAGTGTTAGGACATCCCCTGATAGTACAAGTACCACATGCTGTGGAAGTCCTTCTGAACAGAACACAGACACAACACCTGACTGTAGCAAGACTGACAGGATACGAACTAACGCTCTTTCAGCCACACATAGAGATCAGACGATGCAATATATTGAATCCTGCTACCCTTTTGCCCTCAAGCTCAGACGACACAACACAACATGACTGTGTAGAAATGATCGACGTAGTGACAAAACCAAGACAAGACCTAACAGATGTTGCACTCCCAGATCCTGATGTAACACTCTATGTGGATGGATCATGCATGAGAACAAGTTCTGGAGAGTTAGTAGCAGCCTATGCAGTAACAACGGACTGTAAAATTATAGAGACCCAAAGAATTGACATTCTGTCAGCTCAAGCAGCGGAGCTCATCGCTCTGACACAGGCCTGCATATGGGCAAAACAATTGAAAGTGAACATCTATACCGATTCCCAATATGCATTTGGTGTAGTTCACAATTGTGGAGTGTTGTGGCAGGAACGAGGTTTCCTTACCTCACATGGGGCCAAAATACAGCATGGTCCCCTGATTCAAGCCCTACTAGATGCCATACACCTACCTACAGCCATAGCTATTCTGAAATGTAAAGCGCATACCAAAGCTACAGACACCATATCCAAAGGAAATGACTTAGAGGACCGAACTGCTAAACAGACAGCTCAGCATCCAGTGAACACATCAGACACTCAGGTACCAATACAGACGATCACTATGGTAGTGAGAGACCCCTTGAAAGATGTGCTAGTGGTAGTGTGTACACTGACACGATGGACTGAAGCATATCCCGTCCCAGACTATGGTGCCCAGACAACAGCTAAACAACTAGGGAGAGAATTCTTCCCCAGATATGGGTTACCGAGGGTCATCTATTCAGATAATGGACAACCTTTCTCCTCCAAATTAATGGAGGCTGTTTCTCTTTTATTGGGATATTCCTGGAGATTCCATTGTGTCCGACACCCTCAAGCAGCTGGCCTAGTCGAAAGGCACTACCAGACCTTGAAAACGAAACTAGCCAAAGAATGTGCAGAAAAAGGGATAGACTGGGTCACTGCCCTCCCGGTCGCTCTTTTTTATATGCGAATGGTGGCACATTCCCGGACGGGACTGTCCCCTTTCGAAATAACATTCGGGAGACCTCCTAACATCTGGGGTGTCCCTTCTCCTAGAAAACTGACTGACGTTGATTCTAATATGCTGACAGATTACCTGGCTTCCATGATGTCTGCACTCCAATCTTGTCGTTCACAGGTTACAGCAGCATTTCCAGACCTCACCACGCCTGGAGAGCACGCCATCAGGCCCGGGGATTGGATCCTAATAAGAAATTTCGATCGTACCAGCCCCCTGGAGAAGAGATGGACAGCTCCTAAACTGGTCCTCTTGACCACGAGGACCGCCGTCAAGGTGGAAGGACGCAAAAGGATGGCTCCACGCTAGCCACTGCCGGAAATTTTTTGGACCCACACCCGCAGACACTGTACCTTGTTCAACGGCTACCAACGCCACGGATGTAATTTCACCAATTCCAGAACTCACTCCTCAACAGGAATACCGATCGCGGCTGCGATCTCACCAAAAACAGACTAAAGACATTGTACCTGACCATAACGCACCGGTGGCTAATTAAGACCAGGAACAAGCTCTTGGTGAAGCGGCTGCTGGGGGACGTTTTTGGTCTCGTGTCCAGACATCTTGATATTAAATCCATAGACATGATGAGGAGAAATGACGCAGTGCGTCAATGGAAAAAGACTAATTATGTAAAATTACTGCATAGCATGTTCTCGATTTTTCTGTTCATAATGTTACTTGTTTGCTGTGTAGCAGCCTGTCTGGGATGGATCTTAGGTACAGTTTTCCCTCCACATTCTTCCATGTTTGTAAAGAATACCACTATGCATTCCCATGTAGATCTTCCCCCACACCTCGAGGACTGAAGAAAGGAATTTATAAATAATACATTCATTTCCACCCTCCACAAACACCAGCTCATAGTCAACAAGACCAACTGTTGGGTTTGTGGCTTGATGCCACATTCCGTGTATAAGGGAATGCCCTTTTTCACCCTCCCGTTCGGTTATTCAAGATCTGCCTATGCCTTAGCCATGATATTCTCTACTTCCGTCAGAAACATTCCCCCGACCAAATTGAAAAACAAAAGTAATTGGAACGAGGTAAAGACCAAAATAGTAAAGGCTGTTTCTAAAATGGTGGATCTCACTGTCACCTGGGGGAGGGCCGAAGATCACGAAAATATCAGTTACTCCCAGTTCCATGACATTGCTTCCTTCAGGGAAATGTTTTCCGTCGACCAAAGACGGACAGATCAAGGAGGTTGGGTAGTACCGCAAAACGGCCGGTTTTGCATAAGGGGGAAGGGAAAAGGAGAAGTAATGGGGAACAGCGAGTGTGACAGGACATACACACTGCCCGCTCCCGATTTTCCGACCATAGTAACTGCCCCAAACACCTATTTCATTTGTGGACCCCATGCACGCACCTGGTTGCCCCAAGACTGGTCTGGAAAGTGCTACATCACATTTCTATTACCACCGAATTACACAGCCCCCGCCAATTACCACCTGATTGACCCTCTGACCCAAGTTAGGAGACAACGAAGGGGGGTCATAGATGCAGAAGATACTACGGGACAAGAAGTAGGAGACTTCTTTAAAGGTTTTCTCCCTTTCTGGGGACCTATGGCAAATAGTCGTCACATCCGACAACTAACCCGTGTAGTTCAGGCCGCCATAGACGAAACAACTGGTGCCTTAAATAACATTACAGCTGAGGTCGCTGCAGATAGACTCATGACACTACAACACCGTATAGTTTTAGATGTCCTGTTAGCCGACCGTGGTGGTGTGTGTAAGGTAATAGGGTCCAGTTGTTGTGTATTTATTCCCGACAACGCTCCCTCCGTCTATTCTGCTATCTCCCGCCTCCATGTTCTATCCGACAAATTGGATATGGACACCGGCACATGGTCCCTGACCGGCTGGTTTTGGGACCTCCTGTCCACCTGGGGGTGGAAGGCACTAACAGTCCTGGGTCTCGTTCTGGCCACTAGCTTCACCTGTTGCCTCTGTGTCCAGTGTGGCCCGCCCTTTGTGGACTGTGTGCCACTTCCTGTACTCCTCGTCCACGAAATAAAGGAAAGAAAAATGAAATGATCATGTTACAGGAGCAAGTATACGATCTGATGAATATAGAAATTGACTAAGAATTTCTGTAACAGGGTTTCTATGGGACATGGAGGGAATGTGGAATTTGACTAAAAGAGCTCCCTTTTTCTCTGGTGTCCCATCATGCACCCTATCCACCCTGACATCGACCAGGCAAGCCGATCCTCCTATGTCAAGCACAAACCCCGTTGTACCCCCTCTTGCCTGCTCTCTTTTTCATAAAGCTGACCCATGCCAAGAATAATGTCCAGCCATCATGTAACCTACGGGTTTCCTTCCCGTTCGATATTTTCCCTTTGACAAAAACAAAGTCAGTAAGATGGCTGACTCGGAAAACCCCCTTCTCTGACTCTGTCACCGAACGAGCAGCTCTCGCTCGTCAATGATTTCCTAGTTTGCGAGGACAGCCACAGGTTGGGTTAACAACCAAGGGAAAACATAATCAAGCACACAAGACTGCCATGAAGAAGAATAGTTTACTACAGCCCATTCTCCTTCTTACCCGCTGCACACACATACCATTGTGAAACATCACCACCTTTGTGTAATAAGTAAAGAATGCACAATGCCTCGTCCCCTTTGCCTTTCCGACAGCAATGACCCTGTAACAATGCCTCAATTCTCTGTCCTCAGATACCAGCAACTCTGTAACTTGCCACCACAATCACCACGATGCAATATGTTTGTTTATATGCTATTCAGGTTATTCTGCAAACGAGAACAAGTATGCTATGTCTTTGATTGAATCAAGTCTGAGGGAAACTCCTTCTTTTCGATTGTACTTGTATTGTATAAAAATGCTGATCTGTTTCAAGTAAAGTAGACTACTCCTGAACCCGCTTGGTGAAGGAGCTCTCCCTTAACTCGAGTTCTGGAATAAAACCCTTTCAACTCGAAGACCACGGACTCTGCTCCTCATTTTATGCATTACCATTTTCTTGGGTAATTATAGAAATTCCGACACGGCGTAAATAACTAGCTTTTTTTATTTACCACATGTCCACCAGAAAGGTAGTGGGGTGTCCAGCTACCTCCGCATCTACAAAGGGTCCTCTCTGGTCTATCTCTAATGCTGCTCCCAAAGTGCATTCTTCCTCTCCATCCAGACACCTTCCTGTCACTGGGTTAAAGGCATAGTACTCGTCTCCGTCTATCAAAAGAGGCATCTGTTGGTATATCTTGTTCCCTGCTCCGATCTTCGGGGGCTGGGGAACGGGGGCTCTAGGAGCGGAAGTCCCCCCTTTTGCCACTTTGAGCTTGACTACTGTTGATCTCGGAGTTTGGGGAGTCTGATTCTCCTCCTCCTCCTCCTGCACCTGATTCTCTGGGTTATGGGGACACTCACGTCTCCAGTGCCCGATCTCGTGACACTGATGACACCTTGTTGTCTTTTTCAGAGTCGCCAGATCCACTCTCGGCCTGGAGCCCTCCTCACTGTCCCTTTTCTGGCTGTTCGATCTTCTCCCCAACGTTCCACTTCGTGACTGACCCTGTCCTCCCGATTGCATTTGGACTAGCATCAGTTTATCTTTAAGTTTCTTAGTCTTTGAGTCTATCTCATCACTACAGTATCACGCGTACCTCAGGATCTCGTCTAGAGGCTTGTTTTGCCAACAAATCAGATGTTGCTGTATCATTAGACAGATCTCGGGTCTCAAGCCCAAAACAAACTTGGACACAAACTGTCCCATGTCTTTTGGATCCATCACATCCAGACCACTGCACTGTTTAAATATCTGTAACAGTCTCTCATAATACTCGTGAACTGTCTCCTTTGGTTCTTGTCTAGTTCGATATATTTTTACCCAATCTATGTCCTGTGCTGGCACCTTGGTTTTCAACCACGTAATCACTTGCTCATATTTTACCATCACTCTTGGTGAAGGTCCATTAGTGTGTTCATCCCGTTCGGGCTCCTCTGTGGGCCACTCAACACTGACCTTGCACGCTACCCACAGATCTCCCGGTACCACAATGTCGAACAGTGTGTTCAGATCTACCCATAGTACCTTAGAGATTTTGACAAACCTCTCTACTTGCTTGTACCATTCCACCGGTTTTTCTCTCAACTTTGGAAATGTGTTCGTAAAGGCAGCCAAATCTCCCCTACTCCAGGGTACGTGCACATATCCCCCATGGGCTTCTTCTCTCAAGGGGTATGCCGCTACATGCGTTAGCCCAGTTCCTGGAGGAGTCTCTATGGTGCTCCGTCTAACACTTTTTTTCTTTGACCACTTCTCCTCCCATTTGTCCAATTGAACCCATATTCGGATTCCCACTACTAGTTCTCTGATGTGGGTTTTTAATCCGATCACTCTCTTCTCGTCTAGATCTTGGTCTGTATACTGCAACCTATGGCCACCTTGGAAAGCCTTTGTCCTGGTCAAGTCCACTGAGTATTTGTTCGCTAATTCCGTTAGTTTCTCATGAGCTGCCCTAGCTCTGCGAGTAACATCCTTCGCTACATACAATAGTTCATCTGGTTCGTAAAGTTCTATCCTCTCCAGGGGTATCGTACCTTCCACTATCTCTTCTACTTCCGACTTCAGTCTTAACACATCTATTCTTCTTGCCTTTATCGCTGCTCTCAATGTGCCTTGGCTAGAAGTTTCGCTTGGATCTTTCCCTTTACATTCCTGACTCACCCTTCTGTCTTCCTCGGGGGTGTTATGGGGAACACTCCCTCTTTCCCATCTTTCACAGTCCCACTCTTGTCGTCTTTCTGTAGTTCCAGGGGTAAACGTACCTCTATTTTCCTCACTCCCACGGTCCCCATCTTGTCTACTTCCATTAGACCTGCAATGGGATATTTCCCTGTTCTCTGAACCCCACTGTCTGCAATCATCCCTTGACCTGTCACTCTGGTTATCCGCAACCGTCTCCCAGGTTCTCAAATCTGGCCTCAATTCTCTAATGAGCCGGGGCCGTGGTCCTCTCAGATCCATCGGTCCTCTCAAGCCTCCCTGTTCTCTTGAGGAATCTGCCGATGCTGCCAAAGGGGTGCTCCTTTCTATTGGTCTGGACCACTGATTCCACTCGTCTGCCACATTACTCCTACCCTTGCTGGTATTTCTTTCCCTGTCCATTTGTGGCAGACTCTCGGTTTGGGCTTGTTCTGGATTGTATACTGACACTATCGGACCTATGGTAACAGGTACCGTAAGGGCATCTGGTAATCTCTGAGCATTGACCCCTTCTTCACAGTGTACCTTTTGTACAGTGAATCTTCCCACTACTCTTGCTTCCGGGGCTAGTTGAGGTACCTCACTTTCCTCTGAAACGGTCTTGTTCCCTACCGGACCTAAGTCACTCTCTCTTAGGATACCGCCGTCCACTGCCGATGTTCCCCTGTCTGTTGGTGGTGGTGAGGTCCCTTCTATTTCTGGATTATACGGAGGTGGTCTGTCCGACAATAGCCTCTCTATCAGACTATCTTCCGTTTCACTGTCATCGTCTTCTGTATTCCTTTTCTGTGCTTCCTTTTCACTAACCAACAATGGGTACAACCTATCCCCTTCTATGGTCTGTACCCTCCATCTCTTGGCTAGTGCGTCCCACCTCGCATCCTGCACTGCTCTAACTGATCTGTTCACTCTTTCTTGCCTTCTGTCCCTGTTTTTTTTCGTGGGCCGCCCTGATCCATGCATTCAATGCTTCGAACTGTGTCGGCCTAGGCAAAGGTCGCAAAGAAGACATAATTGCTTTGAGCTGGTACAACACCTCTAATCTGAACGTCCCATACTTGGGAAACGTTAGTTCCTCATTCCCCTCAGTCATCTTACACCAGTTCTCAAGCCACAATATGGTATGTAATCCAACATTCGTAGCCATGTAATGAGCTGGCGTATCCTCGGGCGGAGCCTCTTCCCCACCCCGAGGTTCTTAACTCTTCTCTCCAGAAAAGCAACTTCGCAATCCTTTTAAACATTTCCTGATGAAATCCACAACAATTCCTTGTTTACTATGCTCGTTTACTTTACAATGACGATCCACCAATCCCCGCGCGGCTTCACTCTAGCCGTCCTATCCTAGCGCGGCTCTTCGCTGACGTCACTCACTTCCCGCTAACCGCCCTATCTCAGCGCGGCTTCACGCTAACCATCCTATCCCAGCGCGGCGCTTCCTGACGTCACTCTCTTCCGTTTGCAGCAGTTTCCCTCCTTTCTCCGCTCGTCTCTCGGTCATGCATGCGTCCCAATCATACGTTTTGAAATGATCACTTCCGAGCAAGCAATCACTTCTCTGACTGTACGTCCACAGTCTGACTGTAATTGTCACCGACTGGCAAATGTCTGTCCAGTTAAAGAACAACAATCGCCTCTCTGATAGGTTTCATACACACGGTAACTTCCGACCAGCGTCTGTTACCCACGCATTCACACATTCGTTCCCCCTATCTCGGTCCTGCGGGCAATCAATGGTACCTCATGATCCCCTTTCAATGGTCGACAATTACTGTGAGTGTTCGATACACCCGAACCACTTAAACTCTCCTTGAGCTTAAGATTTTTAACCGGTTGCGCGCGCTCACAACCTGATCGCCTTCCACACTACAGGCATTCAATCTCCGCTAGACAATACAATACAACAACACAATACACACCGCAATCTAACACGCATGACCCTTTTTATACTCACACTCTTATGACCTGCTGCTTTCTGCCGCACCGTCACTCTCCGTCATCTTCCATGGATCGCCATTCTCCGTCCGCTGCTCTATGGACGCACATCTTCGGATCTCTATGGGCCTTGGGGAAATCTTAACCTATGTGGATTACCTTCACTCCAGAAGATAAACCATCCTACTCTGCTACCAACTGGTAAGGCGGGAAATTCAATCTAGAATTAGAATCTCAACTCTAGAGTCCCGTCACAGGTCGATAAGACCTTTGTACCTGTCATAGAGTGTAGAAGGCAATCTTTTTCAACAAATCAATTCGGATCACTTCCATCTCCTTCCCCAAAGAACCACTGACAAAAGGTCAAGTTTGAAAATGTATTATAAAGCCAAAAGCAATTGTGTATATAAACACCTCAGTAAAAGGTTCAGCAAATACACAGGTACTAATACAAACATAATCCTACGGAAAAGTCTCAAACGACTGAGAAACAGCACTAATATAATTTCCAAGACCACTAAGCTTGCAAGAATTGCTATGATCTGGGTCTTGGTAGGCATGAAAGAGAAGAAGAAATACATCAGGATAGGTCTATCCCTACACTGTACTAAGTGTCATCCCTACTGCCGGATTTTCTCCTAACAAAAGGTGTCAGCCATGGTGACTTCCAAAGAAGTGCACTCACTCGGTTCGGACTTAGCCTCTTGAGTTCATCTTGCAAGCAGCTCTCTGCCTACCCAGCATCTTTCTTCGCCCTTGTGCGCTTCTACCCTGCTCTCCTCCCGGGGTGCTGTCCCTAATACGAAACCCACAATTCGGTTGACACGCCCCCAAGGGACGCCCCTCTCAGAGTGTTAGTTTTCAAAGGGTCTTCTCCTTGATGTCTTCATCCTTGTTGGTTGATAAACGGCCTTGGGTCCCACAGTTGTCTCCGCTTGAAGTTGCTTCCCTAAAATTCCACAACCACTCCTCCGGGTCTGTGACTATCATTCTAACTCTCAGTTACAATGGGCCCTTCTTTACTATCTTTGGCTAACCTTGCACCTGCAAAGGAACCACATAAATTGGTTCACGACAACATGCTACTTGCAATTAATTCTTTGAGGCAACCTTCTAGGAAAAAAGGCAGTTCCATGATTTAAAGTTAGCAGACACATTCCTAACTCGACCTACACAAACCGTTATCCCCACCTGGGCCTCTGCACGTTTCGAGATGTCACCCCCTAACTTTTGGCAAACAGTTTTACTCGTTAGGCCTACATCATTATAGCAAAAAGAAAAGAATACATTTCCCAACTAAACACTTCTATGCCGTTACATGAATACAATAATGAATTGCTAAACATACATTGGAATACATGATGCTTCTTTAAACACTCTTTAACTGAACTAGTATTACTTTCACAAATACATTTCTAGATTATATGGCATTAGTATTACGAAAACACGTTACATTGCAGCTATGGAAAATTCTGGTACATGAGTTCATAGCTTTGTGTCTTACTTAAAAGGATTATAGGCCTCTACATATGCGGGTGCGGATTACTTGTGAATATGATGCACCCCTACAAATTTTAACACAGTTTTGCGCTCTCTCATTAGACTATGGGCACAGGCGTGCTGCCAAGCGGACAAGGGCATGCAGGTCACGGGATGTAACATGCTGCTGCTGAGACTGGAAGAGGACTGTGACTTGAGACCTCCTTGACCCACAACATGTTATGTCACGTGGGGGACTGCCAGGCCTCACAAGGGGCTCCATGCAGAATTCCCAGTGCTAAGCGGGCACCCGCAGCGCACACAGCAGCTCCTACACTTTTAATACAACAATAAGTGTTATTGAGTGCAAGTATGTATGTAAAAGATTAACCTAATGATTAAGACCTGTGATGACTGTTTGTAAGCTCTTGGATAAAAATCTTAATAAAGAACGATGACAAAAAAATAATCACTGTCCAATGAATTGTCAAAGATAAGAGATAAGATTCACACAAAAAATTATTAGACATCTAATTAGATATAATAATACATTCAAAGTAATACAATAATGAATGGAGCTGATGTATATCATTAACGTTTAATTTAAAATAAATAACTGAGCACTAGGAAAGAGAATTGCCACCCCAAACTTGAAAGAATGTGAAAATGAAAAGGGGATTACCACCCAGAATAATAATTCTACATATTTGAAATTGTAACTCAGGTTATTAAATTCAAATAATAAAAATAATAAAAAATAATAATAACAACAGTAGCAACAACAGCAACAATAATAATATTAACAATAGTAACAATAACAAGAATAATAACAAGAATACAAACATACATATTCATAAAATACATTTAAGGGTAAGTACTAGTAAATGTAATTACTTCATTATGAATTAAATAAATATATTTTAAGGCTCGGGTTACGTTATTGCCTTTAATTAATGAAAAATGTTTTACAGCTTAGCATTATATTATTCAATTGACAAAAATATACAATCATGAAATATTTTTAACAGTTATAGTTTACAAGGTTAATGAGTTGAAATAAGAATAAAGTAATATAACAATATAATATGGCAAAGGGTAATTAAATATACATTAATTAAATCTATTTAAAAGTTAAGGTAACACATATAATAAATAAGAAAAAATACATTTAATTACATGACCCCAATTATTAAGAAAAAAGTATAATTTAGAATAAAAAAAATTAAAAGGTCAACGTAGAGGTGGAGTAGTGTTGATGTAGTGTGGTTGAAAAAGTGGTCAAATATATGAAAAATCTAACTTGAAAATGGTAGTCAATGTAGTAACATAAACCTCCACTACACAGCCTCCATTTTAGAATGCCCTTCTAGTACATTGCCTTGGCTACATGACATTATCACTACATCACTTCACCCCTACCACCCCCGGTGCTACAGTAGCATAGGCAATCAAAATAATTTATTATATGGTCAGTGTTATGGACGATATTTAAAAATACAGTAGGTTTAGTGGTCAACCCTCAAATACTAAACTATTTAAAAAACATATATTAACTAAAAACTATCTTAAATTGTAACTGTGAAATTATTATTGTAAATTAGTTCAAAATAAATGTCAATATTAAATGAGTTAGGGATATGTCATCACAAAATATATTAATTTAGTTTTAACTTTGTTAAATAAGCAAAATAGTTTAGGATAATGTGAAAGTAGGATGGGGTAGATGACCTTGACATTTTAATTACTCACATTGTATTGCTAATAGATTCACAAATTACATGTTACGTGGAATTTGCAGACTGTACAACATTTCTCATTATGCAATTTCTTGTCATTTATTTAATTATTGGACACTGGATTGATGAGAAAATGACTAGCAGAGATATAATTTCTGGTAGAAACATTCTCTTGTTGGTAACTTGCCTGACTTTTTTCTTCTAAGTATGCCCTTACATGAGAATTTGACAAAAGATATAGGTAAACTACAGTTTATGCAGCTGCCTTTTTTTTTGCAGAATTTGTTTTTAAATACAATAAATATAAACCTTACATGAACAATGTGGTGGTTAGCTATCTAGTGGATGCAATGGAATGGTGGGTGATGTTGAACATGTATACAATGCTTGTAAAACTTGACTATCAACTGTTTTGTTTTTAGTTAAATGTGAGGATTGTGGTGTTTTATATGCTATGATTGTGCAACCTTATCTTGTAATACACTCATTAAACCATATTATGTCCAGTCATGCTCTTTTGCAAAAACCTCTAGATTAACTCTGGGTAGCTGTGACTTTCAGCTGCAAGGATTAAACAAAGGGACTAGTGTATAGCAGTTAGAAGCACCCCGCAATGAAATAAGAAAGTCATGCTATTTGAAAGAAATCCAACACCAATTTATAAAAATCGGTTCTATTTTTATGATCTTTTAGTGCACCAAGATGAGCTAAATCCACCAGATGTTTTCAGCAAAATAGATTTTTTCCCGTAAAGTGTAAATCTCAGCTTTTGAGTTTAAAGCGCAAAAAAGCATTGGTAACCGTAAAGTTTACAAACTTTTAAAAAGTTTGACAGAGTAGTGTTCAGCTACTTCGGTCAGAGTGCGGTGACCATTTCCATCAGGGAGAAAGCCAGGAGGGCCAGTAAGAAGTGGTTGGGCACTTACCTGGTCACCAGAGCAGTCTCAAGTTAAGTTCCACACTTTACATCAAGACCACCATAGACTTCAATGGAGTGGAATTAGAACAGAATATGATGCTGGGGATGCAGGATGCTGAACAATTCTCTTGGTGCTGTGCTGTCGACGGGGCCTTCCTGGGGTTATTCATTGGTCCATGCGTAGGGTGGGGCAACTTTGGCCACAGAAGTCGGACTCCCTCAAAGTTCTCTTTGAGCTGTGGCTGGGCTACCGATCTCTTGACACAGTGGGTCCAGCGGTAGCCTTTGGTGAGGGCTTGTGTCCTTCTTTGGTGACCAATCCACACTCAGACAACTATCCTGGGTCCAGCAGACATGGGTGCAACTTTTGAGTACAGGTTAGAGGTCTTCTTGACTGCACATCTGTGGTTAATGGTGATTCCTTGCAAGTGGCGATTGATGGCAGAATGGCCTTTTTCAGCTATTGTGCCACTGGTCCTGGAACAAGGGTTCAGGAGACTGACCCTTGGAGTCACTACTTTGCTCTGGGGCTCAGGAGCAACTTTTCCTTGAGCTAGGCACCATAGGCACAGTCCTCTCTTTGCTAGCCCAAGGAGCATCAGGTGCTGTCCAGTGGTTGATGCAGCTTCTCTTGCCAGGTTCAGGGGTCAGCAGGGCAATCCTTCGGTCCTTTCTCCTGTCCAAACTAGCATGTCAGTCTAGACGTTTGGGGGTGATCATGTGAAAAGAGGCACTTCCTTACACTAAGGGGCTTATGAGCTTGGCAGTCAGACCGTCAGGCCACAGCGTTGACAGTCGGAAGAATGCCGTCAAGTTGGCGGCATCCCGAGTGCTGCATTTGGATTTTACCACTAGGCTGGCTGTGTCCCGCATGCTTCGGCTCACAGAGAGAGCCTGAAGGCAATTGGGCTGAACTGCAGTGCCTGCACTCTCGTGCCCGCACTGTTGCCATGCACCAGTTTGTGTATGGCACACAGTGCGAGCACAACAGTGCAGGCATAGTGGGGGGGGGGGGGTAACAAACTCCTGGTGGCATTGGCCTTGTATTCGGGTGGCCGAGGAGTCATTGGTGGGACCTCCTCTGACCATACTCATAATCAGGGCCTAAATATCTCATTACAAAACATGCTGTTCATCCATGTTTACTATTGCCTTTGTGTTCCTCACCATGGTCATAACATTTGAGTTGGTCTGTTGTTTTTAACTGATGATTTGAATATGTGTGCATAATATTCAGTATCTCCTTCAAATGTCATCTACAAATAACTGCATTTTGAATTTGAACCATTCAAATTATCCTCCAAATTTCCTAATTCCAAAAGCATAAAATACTATGGAATGAGTGTTAGTCTGCAAATTACTTATTTTGTTGAATATACTGATTATCTCGTTAAATCGAATGTCAGGTTATTATTGCACTGGGGACAGAATCTACTATTTAATTAGGTGAACTGTGGGTGACTATTGACACAGAGAATGACACCATCTTACGTAGTTGCCCACTGGGCATTTTAATGACTGGGCCTTCCTTTTCATCGCTCTGCCATCTTTTTCTCACAGGTCTGACCTGTTAATAATAAGATATCCAAGAGACCATTGCTATTACACAATATTTTCAAGGCTTTGGCTCAGTTTTTGGTTGCTATTATACTACTTTATGAATGTTCGCTTTGGAGTACAAATTTGACACCCATCTATGGCACTTAAGTTCTAGGCACCCCTGTTGCCAGTGGTTAAAGGCTTTTTCAAACATGACAGAAATCATTGTAGTGTGTGGCATTGATGAGATAATTAGGTGTGCATGTGATTTGTACAAAAGGTACCCGTGTAGCAATGGTTCCCCATACACCATCTTTAAGTGCTTGCCGTGGGAACACGGGAATGATGCAAGATATATATACATCATTAAAAGTGGGACTTTGCCATGGTGAGGGGAATGGTGTGGGTTGAGGCTTACATAAACCTCTAGTGTCAGAGAAACAGGTGGGAGATAGGGTGTGCTGGCAGTTGGAAATCTCCATATGTGGTCCAACATGCAGTGATTATCTAATTATCGCTGGACATTTGTCTTTGGAGTTTGCCAGATACAATGTTGTCCAGCTGCAGTTATGCCATTCAAGAATCTTGGCTTTAGAATCAGCACCACATTATCACTTGCTTCCCAGGTTGAAGCGTTTTCAACCTTGAGGTGTGAAAATTCTCCTTCCTCTGTTGATACAATAGTGCTGATTTTTGGCTATCACTGAAGTCACAGTCTTCAGATTTGGCTAGTGGAATGCTGTGTATTTGGTCTCACCACAATATTTGATGTCTCGATTGCAGAGGGTGAAGAATGGGGCATCTCAAACTGGAGAGATCCCACAAGTACGAGTCTGTGTCTTGCGCTCATATGGTTTTCTTGTCTGCAGATTGTTAAGTTTATGTGCATAGTGCATCAAGCAATCTTTGTAAAATCTTGTAAATTTCAGTCTTGCATTTTAATTCCCCAAATGCGAATTTCCTAGTACAGCTTAATGTCCTGACATTGCCTAATTTGCTCTGCCAGAAGAACAGTGGGCTGTCTTTCATGATCTTACCCCTATATTGAGCAGCCATTGCAATTGGGTTTGTGATTATTGTCTAATCGCTATTGGGTTATGGGAATGTCTGCTGTGTTTGTAGCGATCACTGACAGAATATCGAGAATAAAAAATATTGTGTGGGCAGAATATTGTGTCAAAAATATTGAGGATCAAAATATTGAGACGGTAAGTGCGAATAGGTAAGTATAGATTTACTCTACTTAACTCCACATCTACATCCCTTGAAGGAATATATATCATCAAGGTAGATATATGTGGAGTTGAGTATATTAAAACTTTACCTACCCATAGAAACTTGATATTCTTTTCCTCAATTGTATTGACACTATATCTTGTTCACACAATATTTTGTCTAAACACCTTTTTTAGTAAATTCCGCTATTACTGCCCTTAACACATGTGACACAGATAACATTTAGGTTCAATTAGGAACCCATTGAGTGTATTTCATTATTACTTTATTAAGGTAGGCAATTTTGTTTTTAAAAATTATCATGGGCATTTATTCAAATCTAAGGGGCACATTACAATCGCGGACGGACTTGCGTCCGTCCGCGAACCCTGAGTAGGAGGGAACGTCCGCATGGGCTGTGGGGTTCCCTCCTGTGCAATTAGGATGTGACCACCAGGGTGGCGGTCACATCCTCTATGTTTAACATTGCGGCGGGTGCGGCTTCAAGCTGTACCCGCTGCAATGTTAAAAAAGCATACATTGCATTTGTATGCAGAAAGCGGCAGGCACCGCGCGGTGCCTGCTGATTTCTGCACACAAATGCAGGGGGGTACCAGAGGTACCCCCATGTGCACCCCCCACCCCCCTTCACGCAGGGGGCCCGCTATGGGCCCCCGAGGTGAAGATCCATATGCTTTTCCACAGCGGAGAACCCGCAGCGGAAAAGCATTTTTTGGCAGCCATCCTAATATGTCTGGCGGTGTCTGAGAGACACTGCCACTATATTAGGGCTTTTCCGACACGGTTGTAAGCCAACCACGGCGGAAAAGCGGCGGACTGAAACCAAGACCCACCAGCCATCCTAATGTGGCGGTGGGTCTTTGGTGGGTCCGCAGAGGATTTTCCACATCCTCCGGGCCGGCGGTGGCTTCCTCCGGCCCGGAAGATGCAGAAAATCCTCCATCATAATCGCCCCCAAAGTTTTGAAACAAAACTTCTACTAGTTCATACATGTATCTTTAAAAAATATTTAAGGTTTTAAAAGATGTTGAAATTTCACTTAGGAGAAACAAATATGTTTACCATTTCTAAATCGAAAAGTAAAATATATATTTTTTAAAAACGTGATAATACAAATACAGACTTTGTTCAATGAACTGGCTTTTGATCGACACATGCAGCCTCTCTATTTAACACTATATTCAGTAAAAATTAAACTATTTTATCACTAAATTAGGCCCCTTAGGGTTTACAATGCTCATTTCATCCTGGTATGTATCTAAAAGCTACTGTAGTGAAGTACTCCAAATCAAGGTGTAGTTGAAGTATATATTTATTTGTAAAAAGTTAGGTAAATAACAGGTGGGAGCCAGGGAAGCGATGTCTTCTTCTCAACAGCTCAGCATACAATAAATGTCCCACATAACATTCCCACATCATACTATTCTACATTCTGACTCTCGTGAAACTTAAAGAAACATACAACATAACACATCCCCCCTCTTATACAATGAAAGGAAACAAAAACAGAAGAAAAGAAACACAGCAAGAAAGAAAAAAAAATAAAGCAACAGAAACAAGTCAAATAAATTACATAGCAAAGTCTTTAAGCCAACCAGGCAAAGCTCTAGCTCTTTTATCAGGTAAAACATCAACGACCTTACTCTGAGTATCACGTGCATCCAAACGAGTAGTTGTCTGAACATCAGAACTGCAACCCTCGCCCACTCCCCCCTCATTACACAAAGGCGAACAGGATTGCTTGGGTTCAGAAGAAGCAGATGCAAAATCATTAGCAAGTTGAGACTGAACATGACTATTCTCAAAATGATCTTCTACCCAATCAAAACTATTGACATTAGGATTGGAAAACACCTCCACACAATCTTGATCAGGGTTCATGGCAATGTTTTTAAGATTCCACACTCTACCATCGTCTAATCTTACTGAATTCCTTAAAACTTCAGCAACCTTACATGGTGGTTCAAAGCGACTCACGCCCTTAGGTACCTTAAAGGGTTTCTTAACTCTCACCCAATCTCCAACCTTGACAGAAACATCTTTAGTGTTATGATGACAATCATAAAACTCCTTGCTTTTGTCATGAGTAGACAGCAATTTATCTTTCACATCAACCGGAGACCAACATGCTATTTTCCCATCAAAAAGCCATCCAGGGTTAAACTTACACCTCGCTGTTCTCCCTCTCATCATGGTGAACGGGGACATGCCAGTGCTGCATTGCACAGTAATTCTATATGACCAAACCGCCTTCTGTACTTGCACCTTCCAATCAAGTTTACTATGCACAGAGGCCTGAATGAACCTTTCAACAGTGCCGTTCCCACTAGGGTTGTACAATGCAGTGGTCTTATGTTTAATACCACATCTGTCAAAATACTCCTTAGCCTGCTTGGACGTAAATTGGACACCATTGTCAGACAGCACACAAACAGGCAAACCTTCCACGATGAACATTTTGTCTAAGAATTTAAGCACCGTCTGAGTGTCAATTTTCTCAACAAATTTGACAACTGGACACTTGGAGAAAAGGTCAATAGCAACCAACCCATATTCTTTTGAGTCCCCAATAGGTCCAATAATATCAATACCAATGGTGTCCCAAGGAAAATCGGGTATTAAACCATCACTCATTTTAGGCTTAAAGGTCCTAAGTGTCTTGTCAGCGGACATGCAAACCACACATTTCCTTACAAACTCCTCAATTTCGCTGTCAACACCTGGCCACCAAAACATCCCTTTAACAATAGATGTGGTTCTCATAATACCAAAATGCCCCTCATGACAAAGTTGTAAGATTTTCCTTCTCAATGACGCAGGTGGAACGATTCTGTCACCCCTAAAGAGTATACCATTTTCAGACGACAACTCCATGCGGATTTGCCAAAAGGCATCCAATCCAGGAATACCTCTCTTCTTGGGCCAACCCTTGCAAATGTACTCTAATACATTTTTCAAAACAACATCCTTTTCCTGTTCGGCCAACCATTCAGTCTTCTTTATGGCAGGCTCACCACAATCATGCACTAATGCCACACAGTATTCACTCCAAGGATCATCCTCGCATTCTTCAAGAGGAGGTGGAAGTCTTGATAAGCAATCAGCAACACGATTATCTCTCCCAGGTAGGTATACCATTTTATAAATGTACTCCTTCATCCGCATAGATAGTCTCGCTAATCTTGCTGACGCACCAGACATACTCTCACATGACAAGATACGGATCAATGGTTTATGATCAGTACGAATGATGACAGGCTTGCCCCAAACAAATGCCCGAAAATGTTCTAAAGCCCACGCACACGCAAGGGCTTCTCTCTCGATGATAGGGTACCTACTCTCAGCAGGGGAAAGAGCCCTGGATGCAAACAAAATTATCTTTTCTTTACCATCCTCATCATATTGTGACAACACGGCACCCAGGCCTTTGTCACTTGCGTCAGTGGTTAACAGGCAATCAATATTGGGGTCAAAACTGGCAAGTGCATTCACATTTTGCAACTCGTTCTTGACCAATTTAAACTCTTCCTCACACAATTCACTCCATACGAACTTAGTGTTCTTCCTCAAAAGTGCACGTATATTGAAAACCTTTGCAGCAAAATTTTTTATAAACTTGGCACAATACTCGGCCATGCCAAGAAACGCTCTCACCTCATCTTTTGAAACAGGTGCAGGGAATTTTACTATATTCTCTACTAATGCGGGTTTGGGTTCAACACCTTATTCGCTTATAATGTGTCCCAAATATGAAACACTTCTTTGGCTGAATTTGCAGTTGGATAACTCCACAGTCAGACCTGCTGACTGTAGGGTTTCCAAAACTTGTTTTAATTTAGAGTCATGGCCCTCTTTGTCTTTCGCCGCAACCAGGATATCATCCTGAAAAAATGAGATATTTTCCATATCTCCAAAGAGTTTATGCATCAGCCGCTGAAAAACAGCAGCGGCTGAGGCCAACCCAAAAGGCATACGCCTGAATTGGTAACAACCAAATGGCGTTATAAACGCCGTAAGGTTCTTGGAGTCGGGATCTAACATAACCTGGTGGTAAGCGGCTGAGAGATCAACCGTAGAGAACCATGTTGCACCCTTAAGGGAAGATACCATTTCGTTGATTTTGGGAAGGGGAAATTTCTCAACCACGATGTTATTGTTCAAGTGGCGCAAATCAATGCACAAACGGATTTTTCCATTGGGTTTCCGGGCAACCACAATCGGAGAAATCCATTCAGACGTCTCAATTTCCTCTATAATGCCTTTAGCAAGCAATCCCTGAATCTCCTTCTTAACTTCCTCCCTAATCAGTATAGGTATGGGTCTCACCTTGTGAACCTTAGGTTGTGCATCAGCTTTTAAAATAATCCTATGTTCGAACCCCTTTAGAACACCCAGCTCTTTGCTAAACACCTTAGGAAAGCTCTCAGACAGTATTTCTCCCATTTTAACTGCAATCATCCAAAATCAGTACTTTATCTTTAGAATTTGGATCTAAAATGATGTGCAATTTTTTCTGGTCGAACCACCCTTACACTGATGGTCCTACCTTTGCCACATACAACTTCCCTCTCGTGGACCTGCCTTTAAACAAAAAGGTAAGCCACCTAAAATCAATCATGCCGATTCTATTTCCTGTATAACTGATTGGGCAAACATCAGGTGGATTCAATTGCTCACCAATCTTGTTTACAAATTTCTTTCTCCAAACCTCCTCGTTTACAATCGTGTATGGGGAACTGGGGTCCGCATACACACTTACAATCACCCCACCAAGAGATATTTCACAAATTGGTTTACCCTTTAAGGAATCCTCAGAAATGTTAATTACATAGTTCCCTCGAACATTCTTAACGCAACATTCGTCCTCAGTTTCTATTTCATCCATACTCTCTACATCTTCCTCATACATATACTTCACATTACTGCGTCTGCAACACATTTTACTAAAGTGACCTAAAAGTCCACATATACCACATTTTTTTTTTAACGCTGGACAGAGTCTACTAAAGGCTAGATGTTCTTCGCTATCACATCTGTAGCATCTTCTCTCCTCTATGTTCTTATTCTGAACCCTTGTAGGTTGATTAGTCCATTTTCCTTGCTTTTGCTGTTGGCAAAAATTTCTATTAGGAGCTTGAATTTTACAAATGGTTCCAGAAGTTTTGGAAAAATCTTTTTCAGTTTCCTTCACGACCGTAGCGCACCTCCCAGACATTTCAGATTTCCTCATGATGGCTACCACATCATCAAGAGGTTCATCTCCATTAACCCAAAGACGATCTTGTAGGGCAGAGTTGTTGTTGTGCATCACTAGTTGATCACATATTAGGTCATCATGTAAATTGTCAAATTTACAGTCAATGGCAAGTTTTTTAAGGTCATCCATCCACTCAACCACAGTTTCTTCTTTAGTTTGCTTCCTTTGGAAGAATTTGTGTCTTATGACCCCAATACACACTTTGGGTGCAAAATACTTATCCATATTTTTGATCGCATTCTCAAACTCATCTAGATTGGAATCATCAGACTTACTCATCCTAGAAAAGGTATTTAACCCTATGGGTCCTAAAGAATGTAGTAAAATTCTCTTTTTCTGTTCAGGTTTCATTTTCTTTGTTTCATCAGCAGCTTCTAAATAATTAACAAAATATTCTTTCCATTCTACCCATTTAATACTGGGTTGAGCACCTTTAACCCAAAATGGTTCAGGAGGACTAATTGAAAAATGTTGTTGTGCCATGTCTCTGTCTTTATCAACAGTGCTCACAATGCAGTCACCTTCTTCCATGCACTGTGAAGTACATATGAATATACAAAATCAATAAAAAAAACAACCTTCTCCCGACCTCCTCACCTGTTGTAATATTAAGAACCAAAAATAATTGCTTTATATTTACTTCACCTTAATTTCTTGACCGGAATATATATATTTTGTAAAATGCAGTTGTTCCTCTCTTATGCGCTGTGAAATTTCATACACTGCTGAAGTCTTTTAGTCACAATGTCGACATCCTTCGTAACAAAAAAAAATGTAAACAAAGATTTTTAAAATGGCCACCACGTCAGGGTCACGCTGCGTGACCTGCGTCCGACGTCAGTTTCTGAGGACGCGCTATCAATCACAGTCGCGTAATCAAGGTGACGCGCGTAGTCCTTCTCGAGCTTGCCGGCGCGTGCAGATCGAATGGCGAACACGGGTCAAAAGATGCAGGTACCCAGTGACTTCAACGGTTTACGCTCTCAGTGGCGCTAGGCACAGGTGTAACAGAAAACAAAGCACAGTCAGGGCAACAGCGGTGGCAACAGCGATATATATTTACAAAATACAACTCACAGCGTCAGTTCTTTACCGGTCCCTTTCTTGTTTAAAAAAAAATTTCTTCGTATTTTCTTCAGTATTTAGTATCCATCCGTTGAAATACATGTAAAACTCCAGTTTCCCTCGTCGCCAATTTGTAGTGAAGTACTCCAAATCAAGGTGTAGTTGAAGTATATATTTATTTGTAAAATGTTAGGTAAATAACAGGTGGGAGCCAGGGAAGCGATGTCTTCTTCTCAACAGCTCAGCATACAATGAATGTCCCACATAGAATTCCCACATCATACTATTCTACATTCTGACTCTCGTGAAACTTAAAGAAACATACAACATAACAGCTACATTGCTGAAAAACCATAAAGCTACAGAGCATTACATGCCAGGTGTCCTCTCCGACTAATAAATGTACCCACCCAAACAAAAATGTAATATACACCATGATGTGCGGGGAAAGTGAGGCATTCACAGACATGTCACTTGAACAATTCAAGGTAATTGATTTAAACCTTAAAAATATAAATCATCATAGTGGAATCAGGCATACACATTTGATATTAACAAATGACTGAGAGTCCCTCTGCTTTTGTCAGCATCATCCAACCCATGCCACAAGGTTGGTTAGTATTACTATTTCTAATCAATACCCCGTCTAAAAACATGTTCTGTTTCTGATTTTCAGCATTACTTAGTGGCAAAATGCACTCTGCTTTTTGCAAAAGGAGTCTTTTTATTCAAACAAGCAATGGCAAAGCCACTGTGTCTCACCCATGAAACCTATTACCTTATCAATAGTTTCTTATGCCTTGGTGGCCGCTGCTTGTGCATGCAAGTGTAATAGGCAT
This sequence comes from Lissotriton vulgaris, assembly GCF_964263255.1. Classification (NCBI taxonomy): domain Eukaryota; kingdom Metazoa; phylum Chordata; class Amphibia; order Caudata; family Salamandridae; genus Lissotriton; species Lissotriton vulgaris. Next base: position 134,589 of record NW_028254121.1, read on the forward strand.
CATGAAAAGATTTTTCAAAAAGCTAAAGAAAAATCGTTAACAGATGACCATTGTGTATGCGCGCACATGCACCTTGGCTGTCTTAGAATTGTTTATTTTGTTTTGCTTCAAGAGAAATCCTTTAAAAATAGCCACTGCATTTGTGTGTGCATACATGGCAGCCATCATGAACGATTTTTCTTAAAGTGAACGAAAAACCATAAAAAAATGATTACGGTGCTCAAGTGGTCAACGTGAGGAGGAGGAGCAATGGGGATGGGTACTGCAATAGGCCAATGGCATGAGATGTGTATGGTTAATGTAATACTGGTAGTCTTGCACAGAAATAGTAACCATGCAAACGCTAGCAAGGCTTTTCCAAGTGAAAAGCGACACTAAGGAAAAGTAATTCAGCAATGCATCTAAGGACATAACATTGGTATTCATTGAAGCAGGCAGTGCAGGTAACAGCAGGTAACAGCCGTGGGGCGGTGCAGAGGGAAAATTAGTTCTTTATTTGATTTTCTCTTGGCACCATCCTTCAAAATCCCCCCTTACACGGCCCACCGCTGTTACCTGCATGGACCGCTCCTAGAAACAGGCAAACATAGAGTCTCCTTTTCACATGGGATGATATTCAGCATATGGTTAGAAGAAAGAAAATGGAGGCTCAGAAGAAAGCCTTGGCTTCTCAAGCACAGGCAGAAATTTGAAAAAACTCCATTGCCCAGGTTCACAAACATTTTGTGCTGGACTTGCATCAACCTGTGCAAATTCTTTTTTTATATTGACTTTCAAGCGTAAAACATGATTTGCAATGGAAACTTGCCTCAAAGTAATGCAATGCAGCTGCTTTGCGTCCTAAAGTTAGGAGTCCTAACTTTACTACTCTTAAACTTTGAAAAATCCTAACTTTAAGACTTTCTGTATTCACAGAAGGCAGTTAGGAGTCCTAAAGTTAGGAGTCCTAACTTTACTACTCCTAAACTGAGAAAAATCCTAACTTTAACCCCCACATGCATCAACCTATTTAGGATGTGCAAACGGTGCGAATCGGTAAATTCGTCCGTTTGCGCTTCCTAAATCCGTTTTTGGGATGCATGAAACATTTTTTCAAAATCCGTTTTTTTGTATTTCCTAAAAATGCGAATGCATTTAAGGAATCGCATTTGTGCGATTCCTTAAATGCAATGCATCATTTTTTTTAAAAATGCGAATTTTGAAATAGGAAGTGCAAATTAACACAAGGTTGACCCTCGTGTTAATTGGCGAAATTGTTTCAAAAAGCACAAAAATGCATTTTGAAAAGTGTCATGTTACAGACACACATGTCCTTAGGACATGTGTGTGTGAAACATGCACTTTAAAATACATTTCAGGGGTGCAGGGGGGGGTCCTTTGGACCCCCCTCTGCACCCTTGCAATGCATCAACAAATTGCGATTTCCTAAAAAAAGAAATGCATAACGGCATTGATTCCTATGGGCCTCTAGGAATCAATGTAATGCCAGTCCTTAATTGCGATTCGCAATTAAGGAATCGCAAATTCCGAAATTTAAGAAATCCTAAAAAAAATTAGGATTTCTTGATGCATAGGATTTTGCAATTCCTAAATAGCGATTCCTTAATTTTCGCTATTTAGGAAATGCAAAATCCTAGATTGATGCATGTGGCTGTTAGACTTTCGGTATTCACAGAAGGCATTTAGGAGTCCTAAAGTTAGGACTCCTAACTTCTATGAATAACGAAATGAGTATGTGCCTTCTGTGAATACCAAAATGAGTAAGTGCCTTCTGTGAATACCAAAATGGTAGTAAGTTTAGGATTTTGTCTTAAGTTAGTTCTGTGAATCGGGCCCACAATCTCCCCATGCCTAACAAAAATGAATGTGTCCTCATGAAACGAAACGGGTGCTATGTAAAGTGCTCTGATACCCGATATCTTCGGGTCTAGGTCGCGCAATATAAAACTCTACAAAAAAAAAATACTATGGCATGTACTGCTAGCATGGAGATGAAGTCTACTTGATGCAGTATTCGTCTATGAAAATTCTGGAAGGATAATCACACTTGGTTCTACTGAGCAGTCAGAATACTAGACATCTATATTTTAGAGGCATGAGAGAAGAGTGTACTCTAGTTAAAAAAACTGGCTAAAGAGCAAATCATTGTTCACACGGGTCAATCTGGGTTTAGGATGGGCTTCTATCGCCATGTAGTAGTCCTCAAGTATGTAACCCTGCAAAATGTAACAAGGCTTCTGGTGTCGTTAGGCCTGGCCTTGCGTTTTAATCAATTCCCCCATTGATAGTATGTTAGGGCCAACCTGAAAGGTATGTGTCTCTGTTTCGAGCAATTCAGAATTATTAGAATAAAATGCTGGCCTATTCATGGGCTTATTTTAGTAATGATGTAGTTAGTTATGATTATTAAGTCCTTTTACTTTGGTGTCTCCTTCCCTTTTAAGACTGAGTATCTTTATTCTCAATACCCTCAAACAATCGCTGAGGATCTGCACCTGTTGTTTAGTACAAGAGTTATTTTCCTCAGAGGTTATACTGGATGGAATTCACAGTGCTGTTTCATTTCTAAAAAATTAAGAAGTTTTTACTTCCTATTTTTTGGGGCTTCCTTTACTGTGGTGGATTGGTTGTTACTTGGTTTCTTTGGGAATTGGTGTTGCATTCTGCTATACCCAGGTTTCATTGGTCCATTTTTCCCCGTATGACTGGAGGATTGTTTGCAAGATGCTCTTTATGAATATTGTGTTGCTAATGTACTACCCAAATCAAAAACCAACTAAGTGTCACCCCACACTATTCCGATTAGTAATGTTATGTTCAGGCCTCATGCAATAATTCTGCCTTTAGGAACAGCAGAGGTCAGCAGCGGTGCGGCGTCAGGGCTTACTCAGATTGGTGATATGGGTTAGAATTTAGGTATAGCATGACACAGCAAATAATACTTAGAAAACTGAATATCCAGCCAATGCTATGTTTAGGGCTACTGAAATTATGTGACAATGGTGGATCAAATTATGCAGCAAGGTTAACAAAATTATGCGACAAGAGAAGCCAAATTATTCTGTATCATTTCAGTGTTTTGTCATTTCTGCACATAATAATACTGCCTGGGCAATATTTTAATCTTGTTAGTTTAACACTTGAATAAAGCTTTCCCTTTGCAAAGAGTCTGCAAAGGGTCTGCTACTGCATAGCACGTGTGAGTTTTTGTTAGCAACTTTTAGTCCCTGGGAGCTGACTTTTTTTTATTGAAATTCACAAACTATGCAGCAGATGGTGGATTATGCAGTAAATTCTTAATTGTTCAGACAATCCCTTATAGCAGAATGGTACAACTCCTGTCGAGTTAGCTGTATCTTTAAAGCAAGTAGAACTTTTATTTACAGCTACCCAGAAAGACCAGTTAACCGCATGCGCGCTAGCGGGTTTTCCCGCTGTGCGCTGAAATTTCAAAAAAGAGCCTTACGTGACAAAGCCAGCTCGTCATGCGCGCAGCGCAGGTAACGCCCATGACGAGCTGGCTTTGTCACCAGCATCGAAGGGGTTGAAAATATCATTAACAAATCAAGTCAGAATGTGCTAGTACCTTCTGGGGCTGTGATACAGCTTCAAATGCTTTTACAGTGTGAACATGCTAGGCACTAGGTTTTCTATGCCTTTGGCTCTACAGCCAATTGTATCCAATTAGGCGGTAGCAGAGTGAACTGAGAGATCTTAGGAAACATCTGGGCCTGATTCACAAAAGTAAACTTAGACCAAAAGTCTAAGTTTAGACCAAAAGTTAGACCTAAAGTCTAACTTTAGTAGTGGTAAAGTTGGACTTTAGGTCTAAACTTAGACCAAAAGTCTAACTTTAGTAGTAGTAAAGTTAGACTTTAGGTCTAAACTTAGGTTTCAGGTCTAAACTTAGACTTTTTGTCTAAGTTTACTTTTGCGAATCGGGCCAATAGTGTTTAATTATCATGAATACATATAATCTATAAAAGTCTAGTCATCGAATAAAAATGTGTAAAATATTGCTACAATATTTTTGGTACTGGTTCAATGGCCTCAGATCAGGAAGCAAGAAGAAATAATTCAGTGAGCTGAATACCCACCTATCTAACAAAGGTTTCATTCAAGTAACAACCATTACCCAGTTCATATGCCGCGTATTTCAATGTCCAGGTCAATGAAGATCAGAGTTTGATTATCAGTGTCTATGTGAGACACAATACACATTTCGTTAAGACTAGTTAAGGCCCTAAATGGTCTTATGTGGAGAACAGGTGTAGCATTGGACCAACACCAACTATTAGGCCTGATTTACAAAAATAAACTTAGACCAAAAGTCAAAATTTAGACCTGAAGTCTAACTTTAGAACCAAAGTCTAACTGTACTACTATTAAAGTTAGACTTTAAGTCTAAACTTAGACTTTTGGTCTAAACGTAGACCAAAAGTCTAACTTCAGTAATAGTAAAGTTCGACTTTAGGTCTTAACTTGGACTTCAGGTCTAAATTTTGACCTTTGGCCTAAGTTTACTTTTGTGAATCAGGCCCATACTCTCTCCTGGGGTACCTTTCGAAAAGTGCCCAGCATCGCCAAAACCCACGGACTCAACATCCTAACCTATGCTGATGACACACAAACTCATCCTCTCCCTCTCCGAAGACACCACCAACACCAAGACCAACTTCACAACTGCATGAAAGACATCGCCAACTTGATGTAGGACAATTGCTTGAAGCTCAACTAGGACAAGACAGAGGTACTGATTTTCAGAATCAAAAGCTCCTAATGGGACGCATCCTGGTGGCACCCAGACCTTGGACTTACTCCTAACCCCACTGACCACCCTAGGCATCATTCTGGACAACAAGACTTGCTGACTTACTGCGCGCTCGCGCTGTTTTATTATTTTGTTTCCTGATTTGCACCTTGTTTAGATTTTAAAACTTTTAAAATTATCGGCACTCGCTTCAATCTTGCTGCGCTGCGCGAGTATTGGATGCAGGCGCTCTCTGGCATATAGACACACCGGGAATACTGGGAATCCTTGGCAGAGCTTACCCGCATTTTAATTGTTGGTCACCCGCACTTGCGGGACAGAGGGACATCCAGGGTGGGCTGGGTCCGCTTTGCTCCGTCTTTTGCCGCCATATTGGGTGTGGGGTTCCAGGAGGTGACACATCTTAGGCGCCTGCTTGGTTGAGGGGCCAGCGGCTTGCCCTCACAGGACTTCCGCGATCTAGGGTATATAGGATGGCCACCTCCCAAGCGCGCAGCGTAGGCGCGCAGCGGGCGCGACTTAGGCACGCCGGAGGTGCACCAGAGGTAAGCCCGTTTGCGCCCGTTCGCGCACAGGTCGCGTCGGGCGCCAGGAATGCTGCCCCTCAGTCACCTACTTTTATCACCTACTCGAGAGACGAGCTCATAAGCATGGACCCCCGTCCAAAACTGAGCTGCCAGTCTCACATTACTGTTAATTGTCAGAAAACCTTGTCCTGTGGCTTGCTCAACGTTAGATCTCTTAGCAAGCACCATGACGAAATTGCGCTACTCATTGAGTCTCACGAGATAGATATACTCTTTATGACAGAGACCTGGACTAGAGCAGATAGTACGGTGGAACTGGGTCTCGCCTGTCCTTCGGGCTACAAAATTAGACACAAGCCTCGTGTAGGGACTAGAGGAGGTGGCATAGACTTCATTTATAGAGAAGCTTTGGATATCTCCCAGCTGGAGACAAAGGAAATTTTGGGATGTGAATTAATGGGCTTCTCCTTAAAAGGACAAGGAGGTGTCCTGTACTCCGGCCTGTTGTGTTATGGACCCCCGACCAATGCCTTGTCTGCCGTACCTGAGTTGGTAGATCTGATCTATGATCTTTCCAACTCCCATACTAGGATTATGGTTTTGGGAGATTTTAATCTGTGGCCAGACGGATCCACGGACCTAGCGTATAAAGAGCTGGTCCAGGCCTGTTGCAATATCCATCTGCACCAGCTGGTGCATTCTCCAACTCACTCAAAGGGCCATGCTTTAGACTTGATCCTCGCAGATGCTAGTCGGGTGACGGTACAGAACATCACTCCCCAATGCTGGACGGACCATGCCCTTGTCCAATTTTCTCTTCTACTCCCTGCTGACTCACTGAAGAGTGGCAGTACAGGAGCCACTACAAAGGTGGGTAGGCAATGGTCAAGGCTCTTGAAACAGTCGAGCCTGCCAATTCTGCTTGCAGATGGCTTTTCCTTGGGAGGTAGTGTGGTGGAGAGCGATGAGATCCTCAGCCAGAAAATCTCTAACTCACTGGACGAATTGGCCCCCCTGCGGAAAATCAGGGACAGGGCCAAACATGCCATGCCTTGGTTTTCAAAGGAGCTTTTCCAGCTGAAGCTCCAGTGTAAATGGGCGGAGCGTGCCTGGAGGAAACAGTATCTTGAGTCCGATAGGGCTCTCTTTAGGCAGGCTCTGTTGGCTTACAAAATGCAGATCAAGTGTGCCAAAACCAGTTTCCTTGAGGAGACGCTATTGCTAGCTGTGAATAAATCCCAGGCCTTGTTCAAGATAGTCAGGGATCTTTCTCGCCCTGCCTGTACCTCAATTGACATTCCGGCCTCCGGGGGAGCGCTTGCACGTGCAAGGGGCAGAACTTACCGGCGAAAACCCTGCTACCTGGTCACATCGTGCAGCAACACCACTGGGGCCCTGACGCTGTGTGCTCTTCCCCGCCACCGTGCTTGCAGCATCGCATGGCTAGAGCGGGGGAAGACTACAGCTCCCAGAGGGCACAGGGGCTGGAACCACCCATTTCCGGTTGGAGCGTGCCTGGAGGCGCTTAAAGGTCAGCAGCTCCCTCCACGTCACGGGACGCGCGCGGGCGACGCCGGGCTGAGCCCGGGCAGAGGGCGGGCATCTGTGGCCGTCCGGGGCAGGAAGAGGCAGGGCAGGGCCAGTCACCCTGTCCAGTACAATGGGGAAACGTAAACTTGTAACAAAGGGCGGCGAAGGTAAGAAAGCCAAAGTCCCACGTAAATCGGAGTCAATTATCTCTTACCTTACCTCTACGGTGGGGGCTTTGAACAATGAAATTGCCATTGCGGAGAAAGAACTGGAACTTGTACAGGTTGATGTGGCAACTAGGGTCTCCCTGGACGATTCTGTTTCACAGTCACAACTTCAGTTACAACCAGAACTGGAACTGGCTCGTCACATTCCACTTGAACCAAACATAATTGTGGCAGCCCCTCTATTCATTTGCTCGGCTAACCAGTTACCTCCCCAAAACAACAGTAAGGCTGCATCACCAGAGACACAGCAACCGCCCACGCAAAAAAACAAAAAGCCCCGAGGAAATAAACGCCGAAAATTGCCTACATCTAAAGTAGATATTACAGGTATTCAGGGTTCCCACGCTAATTTGATAGACGTGATAGAAGAACTGTTTGAATCCAGGCTGGAACCACTATTGGTTAATATTGCAAAGGACATAGTGGACACTTTGAAACAATGTGTAGAAAACATCTTGCACAAATGTGAAAGCAGTGACAATTGTCTAAAAGACCTGAAGTCTCACACTGAGGAGAAGCGGGCACACGAAAACCCGGAACAGTCTGGTAGTCAGGAGGTGATTATGGGCTCACCAACGCAGGCTAATAGCCATAGCCATATAACCTGCACAAACCCACCCAAAGGGATCATAACACCACAAGGGGAGGCACACACGAACCTAGTCTCGGGGGGACACTGGAGGACAGGACAGGCAAGCCAATCGATAATGAGCAAAGACATAGTGGGGGGCACGCCAGACAGAACAACATAGTGGATCTCCCCCCAGACGGAGCACCATTAGTTGTAATTTTAACTGGGATCCCACGCCTCAATACTAATCAGAGGGAATCAGAACAGGATCTACTAAACAGAACCAGAAGATGGTGTCCACAGTTTAGTAGTGGGAGTTTGGATGTGGGGAAAAACATCATAGCTGCCAGAAGGGTGGACTGGGTGGGGCGAAGGGAGAAATGCATCACTGGTGACTGCGTGATTGTCAACTTTAACTGTCCCAATTTGGCTACTACACTACTCTGGGATGGATCTGAGCTAGATGGCGTAGGTATTAGACCCCTGCCACTAGGCTACTTCTATCCACCTCCACCGCACCGACAGGCCATACCATGGCCCAGGCACACTCTGTTACCATTAGGACGCACAGGAAGGGCAGGGGAAGTGAAACATTATTCTTATCAAGCACAACAGGCACGTTTGCGGGCGGGGATAAGCTTGCCATAATCACACGCAATGTCCCTGTGCACTCAGCTGAAAGTCAGGTGGAACCCGTTGCGTTAAGTAATCAGTTCTCACCACTTGTAAACCCCTCTAGCCTGGACCTAGTGGACTGACTATCACCCACTCACTCGAATGGTCAGGAGAATTCCAACTTAGATTGTCATTTCCACAAACCAATGGTACTTAGCTGGAATATAGCAGGGCTAAGGAAGAAAGCCCTGGACGAAAGATGGGTTGATTTTGTAACTCAACATGACATCATGTGTTTCCAGGAGACATGGGATACAAATGGGAACTTTTACCTAAATGGCTATCGTAGCTTCTTTGTTAAAGCGACCGCTGGACTGGGAGGGAGACCCAAAGGAGGCTTATATACAATTATCTCTATAAAAGTGGCAGGCTCCATGAAGAAAATAGAATCATCAGCAGATAATATCTTATGTGTAGAATGGGTTAGGCCAAACCTCCCAATAATTTTAATTGTAAATTTTTACAATGCACTGGATAAGGTATCTTATAATACACATCTAAGGTCCTTATCCTTTTTTCTTTCTCATTACAAGTCTCACCAAACAGCTTTATTCGAAATTTTGCTTATGGGAGATTTTAACATTCACCCCTGTGGCTGGGATTGTTTTGCTAAACAACAACTGGCACCCCCGGGTGCCATAAGTCCTCATCTTGAACATACACCGCAGGGGATGGAGTTGGAAGAATTACTCGCTGACGTTAATCTATTTGAAGTAGCTGGGCCCGAGGGGGAGAACAGGGCACCGGCGTTCACAGGAAGGGACGCAAACACTGTCATTGATTACATCTTCATCTCAGCGGGACTAGTTGACGCGGTATCCTCTCGGGAAGTCAAGGTTTCCGCCTTTAGTGACCATGATCCCCTGATTCTGACTTTAAATAATGGGAATAACAACACAACTCAGGTTGAGCGTCTGGGTGGTTGCTGCGATTCCATCGTTCCAAAGGACCGGGGTAGAAGGCTAAATTGGTCCAAGGTGGTCCCGGATACATTTATTGAGCACCTTAAAGCAAATATTCATGCAGATCTGTTAACATGTACAGACAGCACGGCAGCTGACATTGATATTATTGATTCTTTTACTAACATTTGTACACAAGTAAATTGTGATCTAACACTCAGGAAGAAGCGAGCTGATAACAACCGCCAAAAGTGGTTCGACATTGAATGCTCTAAAGCTCACAAGGGGCTTATGGCGGCCCTTAAACAGCAGCCAAGAAATCGTGAGCGGGTGACTGAGTGCAGGAAACTCTACAGATTAACCATCAATAATCGAAAAAAGTCCATAAAAAATGAGGCTTGGGACAATCTTACATCAATTAATATCTTGAAAGATAGTTCCAAATTTTGGGCAGTGATCAATCACTCCTACTTTTCTGAGGAGGAAAACTCCATCATGGATTGTGTGATCCCCGAGGAAGACTGGGTTGCCCATTTCAGCCAAATATATAATAGCGAAGAGTCTCTAGCACTAGATAGTCTACACCGGCTCACGGTCTCTGCTGTCCCCCAGCAATTTAGCGAGCATGAGGTTTTTAGGGCCATCTTGGAGATGACAAAATGTAAGGCACCGGGCCCAGACGGCGTTCCAGCAGATCTTTATAGGTCACCCCTGAATATGTGGGCTAAAATACTCACCAATGTTTTTAATTCCTCCTGTATAGCTGGGTTCCCTAAATCATGGTCCTCTTCGACCATCATTCCGATTTATAAGAAAGGTTCCCGGACAGATCCGGCCAGTTATAGGCCGATATCACTGATTGACTCTGCCGTCAAGATCCTGGGCAGAGTCATATTACACAGACTGGGGGATTACATAAAGGAGAAGGGGGTCCTTTCAGACCTGCAGTATGGGTTTAGGGCCAGGAGAGGAACCATGGACCAGTGCCTAAACCTCCATATGCTAGTAGGCAAATATACCAAGGCCAAAGAGGGAAATCTATACATGGCCTTTATGGACCTCTCCTCGGCCTTTGACTTGGTCAACCGATCCAAGCTATGGGTCATACTGGCCAGCTTGGGTATTGACCCACCGCTGGTTAACTTTTTAGCGTCAGTCCATACTGACTTGTCAGCCTCCATAAGAACTGACCGGGAGGGCAGCTGTACCCGGCCTTTCCATTCTAGAAGGGGTGTCAGGCAGGGATGTATCCTGGCCCCCCTTCTATTCACCCTTTACATTAACTCACTGGGCAAAGATCTAGAGGTCTCAGCACCTGACATTCCACGAGTGGGGGACTCCTTGGTGCCCGTTTTATTATACGGCACGGTGCTCTTAGCCCACACAGGGGTAGGTTTGCAGAAACTTCTTGATGCATTTGGAGAGTTCATGGTATCACTCGACCTGGCAATCAGTAACAAAAAATCCCATATAATGGTGGCAGGGAAACAATTAAAAACTCAAAAGCTAAAGACGTTTACCTGCACTGGTGAGGGGATGACCAGGGTACCAGTTTTCACTTACCTGGGTGTTATCTTCGAAGAGGGGGGCTCCTGGACCGCTCAATTAAATATGAAAAGCTTTGCAGTCAAGAGATCAACCTCAGCTCTAATGAGCTTTGCAACGCGATTGGGTTCGCGCCCAATGGATGCCCTCCTGAAAGTGTATGAGACAAAATGTTTGTCTATAGCCATGTATGGTGCCCCCCTGTGGGGCTTTTCGCCACAAGGAAAAATTCAAATTGCGGAAAATAATTTTCTTAGAACATTGTTAGGAGTCCCACAATCAACACCAGTTTTCTCCCTGCATACTGAGCTAGGCATAGGCTATGTCACAGATGAGCTACAACTGGCCCCTCTGGTCTATTGGGCAAAAACTTAGTTAAACAATGATATTCCTTTGAACCACTGCATCCTTAAAGACTGCATGGAGTTAGATAAGGTGATTAAAATTCCCTGGCTTGTATACATTAAGAACACGATGAATAAATTGGGTAGACCTGGTCTTTACAATCACCCGAACACCATAGTCAAAGGAGACGTAAAATGGATTAAGGTAAATTTTCTGCTCAGGGCTAACCAAGCAAGGGAAGAAGAGGAACTAATTAAGCCTAAAGTAAGAGCAAATTTTTTGCTCCTAACCACTCCCTCCCTAGAACCCTATCTGAAAATTGTCAGTAAACCATTCCATCGTCACCTCCTTATTAGATTCAGGTTCAACATCATACAATATTCCCTAGGTGATTTCCCAGTGTGGGGGGTACCTGACACACTAAACCCATGTAGTTGTGACAACTTCTCAGAGCAGTCTCTTATGCACTTTGTTATGTTCTGTGATCACTTTAAGGAGGGCAGAAGACAGTTCTTAGCCCCAATTCTAAGAGATGCAGGTTTTCTACAAGTACGCCCAGCTCTCTTCTACCTACAACTACTAGGATCTACAAGGGTAATTTTCGGAGTTGCTAGCTTCCTGGTAGCTGCCATGCGTGTTAAGCCCAGGAAGCTATTCCCGAATAACCAGGCGGGGTGATCGAATACACTGTGTACTTTTTACTGTTTTTAAATTGTTCTTTTAACATGCCCATTTTTAATAACTTTTGTATATATTGATATTATCATAAAGGTTTAATGTCTTTTTTTTAATTGATGAATGTGACACTGTATTTTCATTGCTTGATTGTGCTTTTATGATTTTAACAATTGAGTAAAGCTTGTTTTGACTTGACTTGACTTGACATTCCGGCCTCCCAACTGCTTTGTGATTCCTTGGCAAAGGCCTTTGAGGACAAGATTGCTTCCATCTTGAGCAATCTTGGTACCCCGGACACCCCTGACCCCCAAGCCATGCTTAACTCTGCATCGGTGACTACCCTCAAGACTCCGGAGATGGATGCTGGGCAAGCTCGACTAAACAGCTTCCCCCCTCCGTCCTTTGAGGATTTCTGCTTAGTAGCAGACGGGGTTTCTTCGGGTTCTCTCTTTGACCCGCTACCACATAAATACTGGAAACTGTTCCATGAGGAACTCCCCCCCCCCCCCCCCCCCCTTCATGCCATCTGCTGTCAGTCCTTCAGTACTGCTCGGGTTCCGGACTGTTGGAAGCTGGCCGTGGTATCACCGCTGCTGAAAAAGGATACACTGGAACCAACTTGCACAGCGAACTACAGGCCTATTTCACTGCTCCCTTTCCCAATTAAGATCTTGGAGAAACTGGCGACAAAATATCTGTCCAGCTTTATAGAGACTAACATCTGCTTGGACGAGGCTCAGTTTGGCTTCAAACCAGCCCATGGCACCGAGTCCGCATTGGTGACCGCTTTGGATGACCTTAGTTCGCGTGTCGACCTTGGTCGAGCAGCCTTTTTAGTGCTGCTCGACATGTCGGCCGCTTTAGACACAGTCAGCCATGCCATCCTGGTCAGGAGACTAGAGGAGATTGGGGTATCTGGCCTGGCCCTGGACTGGTTGGTCCCTTACCTTGGTAACAGACACCAGGTGGTAGCCTTGCCACCCTACCGTTCCGACATCAAGAAAGTAGGGCAGGGCGTACCTCAAGGATCGGCCATTAGCCCTATTCTTTTTAATCTATACCTCCGTCCCCTGGTCAGATTGATTAAGTCCTTCGGCATTGCGGTCATCAATTATGCCGACGACACGCAACTTATCTTCTCGCTTGAGAGTAGGGATGCTGTGTCGCAGGAGACTTTCCATTGCTGCATGACAGCTACCGCAGACTGGCTGAGTCTGAACTCCCTGCAATTTAACAGCTCAAAAACCGAGGTTTTGCATTGTTCAATGGATCGGATCCCCCGGCCTCTGCCTCAGGACTTTTGGCCTCCTTCCTTTCAGGGCACTGGGGCAGCGGCAGACTCAACTCGGAATCTGGGTGTGATGTTCGAATCTAATCTACAGCTAGACGCGTTTGTCAATAAAACTGTGGCCACGTGTATGATGATGCTTCGAACATTGAGGAAGATTCTCTCTTTTCTTCCGGTCCATGCCCGCCCAGAAGTAGTGCGTAGTATCATCTTAAGCAGGCTTGATACTGCAACGCGCTACTTCTGGGTGCGTCAGCTATCCTAGTGGGCAAATTGCAGCGAGTGCAGAATATGGCTGCTAAGCTGGCTCTTTCTAGACGGCGTCTTGATTCGTCTTCTTTGGCGCTCATGGATCTCCATTGGTTGCCAATCGCCCAGCGTATTGATTTTAAAGCACTATGTCTTGTTTTTAGGGCCCTCCATGGCCAGGGGCCGTCTTTGCTACAGGCTATGTTCTCCTGGTATATTCCTACCAGACCCCTTCGCTCTTCATCAGCTTGTTTGGTGATAATCCCTAGAATTGTGAGGACTCGGATGGGCAGACGCTCTTTCAGATTCACCGCAGCTAAGCTGTGGAATACTCTACCCTTGCCCTTGGGAAGTAAGGAAGATTTCTCCTCCTTTAAAAAAGGATTAAAAACACACCTCTTCCCCAGGACAGTGTAAAGATCGAGACAGTATAACATCGTGTATGATTGGTCTAAGTCAAAGCGCCAGGATACCCTTTGGGTGACAGTTTTTGCGCTATACAAATATGCTTTACATACATACATACATACATACAAGCTTACTATGAAAACTCAGGTAAACTGCATCTCCTCCTCCTGCTTCTTCATTCTCTGCTTGCTTCATAAGATAGTCAATAGGCTACCCCAAAGCTCAAGACACACCATCAGCCAGTCCCTCACCTCCAGCCCACTGGACTACAGAAATGCTCTCTACGCAGGGATCACAGTTCACCTCTGACGGTGACTACAGACTAACGAGAACGCTTCAGCTAGACTCATCACTGGCTCTCTTTACTGAAAAGATGCTAGTTCAAGCTCCTGACCCATGCATAAAAGGGCCTCCATAACTGCATACCTGCAGTGGTGTCGCAAGTGGTGGGAGGGTTCGGTCTGCATGGGTGGCACATGTTTTTGGTGTGGCAGTACCCGTCACTCTTACATGCGGCCGCAGCAAAGGCAGGGACCATCAGAAAGTGTCTAGCTACACCACTGCTCACGCGCCTACTTGAATACAGCCTAAACTTCTATCAGCCCATCAGACATCTCTGCTCCACGTCCCTTTCTCTAATCCTCACCCCTGCATCTGACGTAGCAGATGCCGCGGCCGCTCCTTCTCCCACCTAGCAGCAGGCATAGAACAAGCTCTCCTTTCAACTACAGACCTCCTCTTCTCTTTCAGAGTACCAAAAGTCCCTGAAGACCTGGCTATTCCGCTAATCAATTGGCCCCTACCAGTGCCTGGATACCATCAGAGGAGACAAAAAGTGCTCTACAAATCTACTGATTGATTGACCGGTTTAAAAATAATAGGCAAAATCAGTCCAATGGCAGGAGCACCATTGGGACTAGAGTTGACTAGAGTTGCATAATGAACCACCCCTTTTTTTCACCAATTCATGCTGGCAGTTGGATTTTATGATTAGATGCAGACTACAGCTTAAGCCTCTGGAATTATAGGACAATAGAGAACAACATAGATAGTTCAAATGGTTCAGGAAACAAGTTTGCATACTCAAACCAGAGAGACTACACACCGTTTTAGGGAGGTATATATGGAGGTATGGAAGATTCAGGATGCTCTGGGGAAGGTTGGGCTTGTGCTGGCTCAAAGGTAAAGAGTAACTGTACATTTTGTACCTCTACCTGAGCACACATGACCATCATATATGTTTGCTGGAGGCATTCATGACAAGGATTGAGACACAGTGGTTTGAAGGAGCACACCTCGTGTATACTCCTTACCGAATGTGACTACTGTCAGCTTGCTGAACTGTAAAAGACTGACAGCGGCGATCATGATTATTGGTTTAAGGCAGGTATTTTACCTGCTCCTTCTAGAGAGAGTCTCCTATTGGCCTCTCCCACCTTTTAACATTGGTCTGCCGGTAACCTTCAACTTGGTCCTTTGCCCATCCATATCAGACATTACTGATCTAAGTGTGTGGTGTTTTTGTGATACATGTGACCATAGCCACACCCAAATTCATGCTGTCTTTGCCACTTACAAGGGAATCCTAAGATGGAGGATTGGAGATAGCCCAGAAAGCGGAGGTGACTAGCTAGGCACTTCAAAGATATTCCAGGGATCCTTAGTAGTTGGCCAGAATTTTTGGCAGTGAAAGAGAGAAGATGCCTTTGAAACAAGGGGGTTTGCTATGCCCTTCACTGTCACCTGAACTTTGCAAGAGCTATTCCCCATCCCCCATAGGTTAACTAGTGGTTAAGTGGAACAGCCTGCCCTTCGTTTGTACACTCGTTTAGGCCTCTCCTGCTAGCCCGTTTGGGCCTGGCCACTAGCACCTGGTAACAAAGACCTCAGCTGGACCAGTCTGTGTGGAATTAGCAAAAAGGTCAGACATGCCCAGAACCATTCTCAGAGCTGACAGAATACACAACCATGTTTACAACTTTAACATATCAATGGGGCACAGAGGATGCAAATATTTCTCTACCAGACACCACAGTGTTCCTACCAGTGACAGCAAGAAATTCTTTGTATGTCTGGGTAATTGCTTCCAACTAACATACAAAGTTCCAGAAACCTGGGTTCTTCAACCAAGATATCCAAGAGACGCTGTCTGAATCCTGCTTTGAGGGAGAAAGTGGGCCGGGTATTCTGGAGGGGCACTGGAGATGCCCTTTTAAGAGAGAGGTGATGTTTACAATGAGAAGGACCATGCAGGATCTGAGGGAGGTCAAGCTAAAGCTGTCTGCTGGAGTACTATGAAAGAACCTGCACTGCTCTGTAAGAGTGTGGCCCTGGAGTCTCTGAAGTGTCCCAACAGCATGAGCAGACTGTGTGCCACATTTGGCGGAGAGTACTGAGGAACTTAATCTCGCCCAAATTCCGTTCTGATGCATGAGCCTCAAGATGCTGGGAGGTATTGTGGTTCTGTGAAAATGGGCCTCGCTACGAAAGGTCATGGTTCCGTCTCGATTTTGGTGATGTCGGACCGTATTTAGTGAATGCGGCTAATATGGAGTGAATTCGTCACGTTAACTAGCGAGTTTATTGTGAATTTGGAGATTTCGTCTCGAACATGGAACCCATGTTCCATTTTGTTTAAGGCCTCCATTTTGTCTTGCCATCACGCAGGCCGACAAATGTGGTCAAATGAATGAAGCAACCTGGCCTTCACGTATTTCTACACATTAACAGGGTCTTTCCTGACTTTGAGGTGAATTGTGAGAATCTGATTCCTTCGCCTGAAACTGAACCTGCCGAGTCAATTTCCCTGGTTTGATCGTTGTCTGAGATTACGAATCATTGTTCAGGACCTCGTTAACTTTTAGTCTCCTTACACCTGCCTTATCTTGCTCACTATCAGACATTGTTTCCTTTCCTATGTTCTTTATTACATGCATTGTGCCTTTCAATTATGGGTTTGTCCTGCTTGTGGAGATTGGATTTGGGGACATTCCCAATGATTAACTCTGGGTTGGGACATTGCAAACTGAGCTTTTCGTCATGTGATACTTTGTTTGAGAATGTATTTTATTGGTTAACTTTTGGCGCAGTGGGAGTATATGTTTATGAATGTGAAAATTGTGTATAAAAGGACATGTCTTGCTCTACGAATTTGAGCAGTCTCCTGAAATACCACCATGCTGTGTTTCTAGGATCACTGTTACTAGCTGCAGCTAATAAACTTGGGGGCAGATGTATCATCCGTTTTTTTTTTCGCAAACGCTGCGATTCGGAAAATAGCAGCGTTTGCGACAAAAAAAACGGGATTTGGTATGTATCATGCAAAAAGCCTCGCAATATTAAGGAATCGCTAATTTAGCGATTCCTTAATATTGCGAGGCTTTTAAGAAATAGCAAATTGCGATTTAAGATTAGAAATGTATCAAGCATTTCAGTGTTGCGATTTTTGACTAAGAATTCGCAAATTACCATCAACTTGTAGTTGGTGGTAACTTGCGAATTCTTTTCAAAAAGCACTTTTTTTTAAATTCTAAAGGTGCCATATGACGCTCATACATGCCCTTAGGGAATGTATGCGCGCCATATGCGTACACATATCAAATTCAGGGGTGCAGCAGGGTGTCCTTAAGACACCCTTGCACCCTTGAAATTATTCTCAATTTGCGATTAGCTAATTGCTAATCGCAAATTGAGTATAATTTTACATTCATTCCTATGGGCCTCCTGGCCCATGGAAATGAATGGGAAATTATTCCTTAACCCTTTCGATGCTCATGACGAGCTCAGCTCGTCATGATGCACAGTTGAGCTGTGCTGATGACGAGCTGAGCTCGTCATGAATAAAGCCAAAGTGCAGTTTCCAGCACAGGAGGGGAAAACACCTAGCAGCCAAGGTGTTAATTGCGATTAGCAATTTGCTAATCGCAATTAAGGAATTCTAAGGAATCGCTAATAAATAGCGAAATTCTACATACATACCATTTTGCACTTCTCAAATAGCGATTCCTTAACAATCGCTATTTGAGAAGTGCAAAATGGTATCTTCATACATCTGCCCCCAAGTCTCTGACGCCACCCAGAAATCTTCCGTGTCTCTGTAAACCAAGACAGGTGAATCCGAAGACTTTGGGCGTGCCCCTGGCGCCGCTGGGTTTTAAAAGCCCGGTTCTTCTACATTCAGCAAAACCTGATAACAGAAGAGAGAAACCAGAGTGCTGCAGCCAAACTGCATTAACAAAGAGGCTTTTATCTGGATCTAAGTACTCATCTGGTTTGGGCAACAAGCTTGTTTGGATGATGGGTTTTGTGACTGCACCTGGGGTGATCCTAAGCCACAAGATTACTGAGCCATGAGCACTGCAATTCCACTGTAGCCTCTTCGACTAGTGTCTGCACTGCCTCCTCTCACCTTTTGATGTTGATTGCACACCTGTCTACTGGGCCAGAATGAGGTCTTTGTCCCCAGACCATGCAGCACACACGGTATAGAGCAGCACGGCCCATTTGAAATGCCAGAAAATAGAAAGCACTCCCTACCCTACTCAACAATTTAATAGAAAAAATAAGGACTGTGCCGCGCAAGGGATCCTAAGAGTTGGTAACAAAATCCACACTAACGGGGAGGGCGTGGCTAGCCAGCCACGATGGCGGTCGGCTGCTACTAGAGCTCCGGGTCCGCCTGGGAGCCTGATTCTGATGTAGGGAGCCTGCACAAGCCCTGACTGTGGTAGACGGAGGGGGAATACTGCCGGAGCCCTCAGTGACCCTGCGATCTGCGGAAGGATTGATTGGGACCTATAAAATGCGCATGGAGGAGGCTTGGGCCTGACGCAGCGCCGGCAGGCCGAAGCCGGGGTAGGCGCAGAGCCCGAGACGGCTGAGGCGCATGAAGCTGGAAGTGCCCGGACTGCACCCCCTGGAAGGTAGGGGGGGCCTGCTGACTCGAAGGCCTACCAGGGGACGTCGCTCGGCTGCGGGGGTCGAAGACCCAGCTGGAAGTCCCGACATGAGGATTAAGCCTGGTCTTAGGCTTGACGGGGCCCAGGGACGGTGGAGGGCCGGACCGCTGCCCGGGAACACCCGGAGGAAGGCGGCTGAGGTGCGGAGGGAGCACGGAGCCCCTAAGTGACCTCCCCTACACGAAGGCAAACACGGAACATCGCTGGGAGGAGGGTGACGCGGGGAAGAAGGCTGAGGGATAAATTCGCCACCATTTTCTCCTTTCCCCCACACGGATACTGAGACAGTGCAACCCAGCTATTGAGACCCTGGCATTAGCGCATGGGACTACTTTGCTTCCTCCCAGGGGGGTCCTCGCACTGGCCAGGGAGGACACCTTATACCGGCCTGGGGTACATGGTGGCAGAACTGAGGCGGCGATGCGAGGTGGGTGTGGTCATTGGATCGGGCTTTCGAGAAACAGAGGCTTGCAATCCACGACCCAGAAGGCACCTGAGATAGCGACCTGGAGCCTTGGGGGGCCCCCCCATGGGGGCAGATGAGGTAAGGCCCGGTAGGACTGATCAAACACCACGACGGGGGCTGAGGATCTGGTGAATTTCTTAATCTCAGCTTGTTGGGACGCTGTGCCCCCCCCGTCCCGGTTGGTCCGGCACTGCAAACTGCTGCCCAGTGACAGGTGTTGCCACGGAGGTGGTGGTGGTCAAACCCCTCGACGGAGCCGCCCTTCCTTCAAGTTGGGCATCTGTCTGCATGGCCCTCCACCCTGTTGAGTACGGCCTAGCCACAATTGAGGAACACCATGGTGCGCAAGGGTGCGAAGGGGACGGAGGGGCTGGGAGACCCTGCGCACACGCGCACTGTGGGGAGTGCTGGAGATGGACGGATACCGCCTGGTGCTTCGGAGCTGAGTTGTACTGGAGGGCAACAGACAGACAAACTGGATTTAATCCTGCAAGAAATAAGAGATTCCAGGTTAGCAATGGAACAGCAGCTGGGGGCCCTCACCACAAATGTATCCTTGTTGAAAGAGGACCATGGTAAATTGGTGGATAAGGTTAAAGATCAGGGACTCGTCATCACTGAACTCACAGCGACGGTGTCCGACCACTCCACCTCTATCCAACAATTACAGCAGCAGGTCACCTCCCTCATGGATCGAGTGGAGGACGCGGAAGGCCGTAATCGCCGCAACAACATCTGCAACAACAACCTTCCGGAGCGTTGCGAGGAGGCCCGTGCTGCTGATTTTATGGAGCAGTGGTTCCGGGACCATGTCGCTGCGGAGGGGTTATCCGAGCGAGCGCACCGGATCCTGACCGGCAGGCCCAGGCCGGGCCGCCCACCTCGTCCACTGATCGTACGGATACTCAACTACCTGGACAGGGATAGCTTATTGCAGAAGGCCCGAGAGAACTCTCCCATTCAATACGAGAACCAAAGAGTATCCCTCTACCCGGATTATACCAACGTGGTCCAAAAACAGCGCTCCTCATATGTGGCGGTGAAGAAAAGGCTACAAAAGGCGCTACTTTTCCCTGTCCGATCAAAGATTGTACACGTCAGGAAAACACACTTTTTTGAGAGCCCCGCGGATGCCGAAGAATGGCTGGAGGTGATGGGTATAGACGGGACCCAAGACGCTACCCAAGAGACTGCTGCCAGTGGATCAAGTGGAGGCTCGGAACATGAAGATGGAGGATCGCCGGGGTCGGAGAGGAGAGCGGGAGAACACGGCCCATCGTGGGAGCAACAGAGGACCAGCTGGAAGCATTAGTGATGGTGGGCACGTTCCGAGAAGACTCAGGAAAGATTGCAACGGACTCGGACGACAGCACGGTCCACTCAGACTCGGACCACAGTGTGGTCGTGTTTCCTACCGTCACGCCCAGAACGGCGGATGACATGCTGGACAACTGAAGAAGTAGATGGCTCTGCTCGGAGCAGACTGGCTGAACTACACCATTTGGTATCCTTTATAATGTGTATATTGTTTATTGCTCTAACTGCCCTCTTCTGCTATGAAGAATTGATGAGATGTTGGGGGATATGTTTTCTGCATGCTTATGCTGTGAGAGTCTGTTGCTCTCCCTGCCCGGGTGGGGGGGGGGCAGGGGGCGTGATTCCTGATTGGGCTTAGACACTGTGGGTTAATTGATGCATCCCGTGGAGATGCCTGCAGTCAATGGCTATATGTATGATTCTAAAATTGTGCCCCCAGGTCGGTACGCCGTTGAGCCAGCTGCACCCGGTGCGACTGAATAGATGACAAAAATAGTGCTTGGCCACCCCCCCATTGTCGTATGCACTGGTGCTCGGACTTCTTTGGTAATTGTTACCATGTTGGGCCCAGCAAGGTTGTATTGCTGCGCCAGGTTAGTTCAGTTCTTGAAGGGGAGTTTGGGGTATGAAGTCTCCTGGTCACTCGGCATAAGGGATTGTGCTATTGGTTTACTAATAAATACTCCTGCACTTGCTCACAGATGATCATGGCTAGTACGGTTGGAAAATATCGTTTCACTACATGGAATGTGCACGGGCTGGGGCCACTACAGAAACAACACCGGGTTCACTCATTCTTGCTTAGACACCACACACAGGTTGCATTCCTCCAAGAGTCCCACCTCATAGCATCAGAGGCCCAGAAATTACGGAAAAAGTGAAGAGGTACTATTTATTCTACGACATACTCAGCCTTCTCTAGGGGGGCGGCCATCTGGATCAGACATGGGACGCCATTTGAGGAAATAGAGAGAAAAGTAGATGATCGGGGTCGGTAAATCCTGGTAAAGGGCACCTTAGATCGTGAATTGATAGTGCTTGGCAGTATCTATGCACCGAATTTCGATCAGGATAAAAACTTACACACCGTTCGTCTGGCGCTTTCGGATTGGACAGGTATCCCCTGGGTGCTGGGCGGAGAATGGAACATGGTATTGGACTGGGTGTGGATAGATCACATCCTCCCCTGCAAATGGCTGGAGCTTCCTGACTGTCTGAGGTATTTACTGCTTGGGCGGGAGGTTGGGGACTGGTAGATACATGGCGTGTATCGAACCCGGACCATAAGGAATACTCATACTATTCCACCTTACACAACCTACATACTGGAATTGACCGGTTCATGTGTTCATGATCATTGGTGTCAATGATTGAAAATCCAGGGTATTTGGCCAAGACTTTCTCAGACCATAAACCCCTGTCGCTCAGCCTCCTCTGGGGTATAGTGCCGACTCCGGTACCTACCTCGAGGCTCAATCCGCTCCTCCTGGAGGCTGACCCCTTACGGGCTACATTGTCTGACACTCTGACTAAGTATTTCATAGACAACTGGGACACTGCTTCCTCTACCTTAGTGGTATGGGACACCATGAAAGTCGTAGTGCAGGGAGCAGCCATAGGTCAATTAGTAGGAGCCAGACAGGTAATCCACAAACAACTATGTGAGGTGGAAAACCGTTTAAAGGGGCTTGAGAGGGAGGCGAGTGTGGACCCAGGGAAGAAAGGGGAGCTGCAGTTAGGTAACATTGAACACACAGAGACACTGGAAGCACTGAGAACTATTGATTACAAGGAATATTTACGCAGCCAGCATACTGAGGCAGACAGATAGGGCACTCTATTGGCCCGCCTGATACGAGACCAGCCGGACCCCCCGGTGATAACACGGATACTTGATAGATCGGGTAACCTGGTCCGCTCGCAATCCGAGATTAACAAAGCTTTCTATGATCACTTGAGAGCATTATATGCTCCCTTCGATCGTGAGGACCCGGACAAGGTGTCTGAGTTTCTACAGGGTCTTCCCTTCCCGGTACTGACTGATGACGTGCGGAAGGAACTGGAGGGGCCCATCATGCAGCAGGAAATACGCGTGGCCATTAGGTCTCTCAACCGCAATAAGACACCGGGCTTAGATGGGCTCCCAGTGGAGTTCTACTCGGTTTACGCAGACACCCTAGTACCGGTCCTGGAAAAGGTATGCAGGGCCGCGTTTGAGGAGGGACATCTACCTACAACAACGATGCAAGCTCTGGTCACGTCGATACCAAAGCCTGGTAAGGATAACGTGGACATGGTGAATTATAGGCCCCTGTCCATGCTCTCCACAGAGTATAAGATCCTTAGTAAGATCATAGCCTTGCGTATACAATTCCACCATCCTACCCTTTTGCATCGAGACCAATGTGGATTTCACCAGGGAAGGAGTACATCCCTGAACACGCGGAGGTTACATACCATTATGACAACTACGCCACGGGACTACTCCCAGGCGGGCTGTATAGCTTTGGACCTAAAACAGGCGTTCAATTTCCTGTCATGGACATTTATATTTGCAGCCCTGGAACGGTTTGGCTTCCCGGACACCTTGTTGCGGTGGATCAGACTGTTATACACGGGCCCCTCGGCTAGGGCACACACGGGCAGATATGTGTGGTACTGTTACCCGGTGTATAGAGGCACTAGACAGGGCTGTCCTCTTTCCCCGCTCTTATTCGCACTCCCTCTGGAGCCCTTGGCCATAGCTCTCCGGGCCCATGGGAACCAGATGGGCATCCCGATCAGGGACGCGCATAATTTAATAAATACGTGGATGATATTTTATTGTATTTCAAGGACTTAGAGGCAGACCACACTGTACGTCATGATATTTTTAGCCATTTTGAAAAGTTATCCGGCTTGGCCATTAACCGCGCAAAATCGAACAGCTTCTATTTTAGAGACAAGCTGCATCCTGCTTCCATACGTTTTGGAATGCATCACATACCGGTAGCCCAGACCACATTTAAATACCTAGGGATGCAGGTCTATAGATCGCCGGAGGACCAACTGGATGGTAATCTTAAGCGTGCCATTACACGTCTCCGGAACAGTGTGGGTTTCTGGACATCCTTACCTCTGTCTGTCATGGGCAGAGTTGTAATCTCTAAGATGGTCATGCTCCCCTGTCTATTGTATTATTTTGTAAACCTGCCCGTGATTTTACCCCAACAGATGTTTAATATGCCTAACACCATCTTGATTAGCCTTATTTGAGGTGCTGGTCGACGACGCATTAGCCTCCGGAAGCTTCAACTAGGGACCAGACTGGGGGGCCCGGGAGTCCCTGACTTTCGAGGATACTACTACGCCAGTCAACTTCAATGACTATCATACTGGGTAGCTGGCAGGAATCTCTATGAGATCGACTTCACACCGGAGAGTCTGGCGCGAGGGGAGCTAAACTCCCTGCTGCTGCTGAAAAGTAGGATCCCTCCAGACTGTCACCCGCTTCTGCACACGGCCCTGATGTGCTGGAAAAGATCACTGTCATAGACCTCATCGACAGAGCCATATGCGGCAAACATTCCCTTACTGGGTATCCCGACACCGCAGGGTAGGATCACAAGGCATATTCTGCTCCCCTGGGTGGAGACTGGAATAGAGGAGGTGGGTGCATTCTTTGGGGATGGAATTCTGTTGGACCATGAGTCCTTCCTACAGATTACAGGCGCCCCCCCAAGATTATATTTATTACATGCCACAGTGTCGCATTACATGCGGAATACCTGGGCACCACAACGACTCCAACCCACACAACACAAATTGGTTCACCTTTTTAGGTCGAGCATAGCGATGGACCTCTTGTATACTTTAGTATACCTATATGCTTCCTGAATATGTGGACACGAGTCGGCCGCGCGCATTTTCCGTCTCGGATTTGGCCTTGTGAGCGCGCGTTTGCTGCTGGCATGAGCTGTGAGCGTGTATGGCGGCGTCAGCAGCGTCTGGTCTCGCGCTCCTGCTTTCACTTTTGCGACGCCACATGAGCCTCTCGTTTTCCTTGCATGGGTTTTGTGATAAGAAACTAAGAGGAGAAAAATCCACTGTGGACATAGACGAACAAACAGAGGCCTATTATTAATCAAACAAAAGCTACTTAAAACCACGAGAACCATCATCAAGTCACACCATACTGCTTAAAGAGTGCAGGAAGAGTGCCGAAGTTATGTTAACACAGTAAAAGCAAGCCAACGAATCGGAAGATACTTCCGTGGTTTTTTTGAGAAGCTAGTTCAAGGTAGCAAATTCCCCCAAGATGTTCAACTTGACTTTCCATTGTGGAACTGGAGAAAAACATTACACGCTGGTCTCATCTCTTTCGTGGATGCACGGAATAAATAAATATAAATAATTTCCAAAAGAACACACGAGCAAGTGCATGACGATAAAGTTAGTGACAACAAGCCTATTACGTTTGTACTTTGTGAGAAATCTGGGCTGGAATGTCCCATGGCAGTCAGATATTACCAGGCAACAATCGTGTTGAATGTGGTCTTTCACTTCTGGCATCCTGGGTTCCCTGTATGGTGGAACCTGACAGGGCCTCTTTTACCACATGCATTATTCTTGTGCTAGCTAGACAGAGAAGTTAAATTGTTAGTTGGGAAAATGCTGTGGGATAGAAGCTCAGAAACACAATAACAGTCAAAGAACCAATGCATAGTTAGTGATTATTAGTTTAAAAATGATAAATACTTGAATACATGCAAAACTAAATAATACACACACAGTAACACATATGTACAAAATGGCAAGTATAAAATAAACAGCTGGCGTGCCCCCTAAAAGGCTTTGCAAGTTATATAGGTTGCATATTAAAGGAAGGTCATAGTGGTCAACTAAGACACTTAGTGCACACTATACCCTAGTGGTAAAGCAGTTTGCGCACCTTGTAAATAAATTGAGACTGGAAACCGTTCTTTAGCTCAACACACACACGCCCACGGACACGTACACAATGGTGCAAGCGCGCGCGCACAGACACATACAGAGAAACACACTCGCACGCATATAGATAGACACACACACTACACACAATAGCACGCA
Organism: Lissotriton vulgaris; assembly: GCF_964263255.1. Classification (NCBI taxonomy): domain Eukaryota; kingdom Metazoa; phylum Chordata; class Amphibia; order Caudata; family Salamandridae; genus Lissotriton; species Lissotriton vulgaris. The sequence continues at coordinate 160,134 of NW_028254121.1, forward strand.
CATTCACATTAACGCAGACACGTGCGAGCACACATACACACGAACATACATGTCGTTTTGCAAAGAGACTCCCACAGAATATGATAAACACCAGCAGGCACGCATTCACACGGAAACAGTCGCAAACACACAAACACTTCTACAGCAGATGTCCCTTCAACCATTTTCTAACAAAGACTGACAGAGACACACAGACCTTCCCAGAATAAATGCACGTGAAAACGGACAGACACGCACCAGAACACACCACACAGACCCACACTGTAGAGGTGTAACAATGTCCTACCACTCACGCCTCCAGGGTCACCAGGTCACGTGCATGTTACCCACCTGTGTGCCACTGCTGTTATTTCAATAATGCCCATCTCTGCTGATACAAGGCTTCTAGACAATATAAACAACCACCCCATCCACCACCACCACCGCATCCACCACCACATCCATCATCACATCCACCACCACCACATCCATCATCACCTCCACATCCACCATGACATCCACCATCACCACATCCACCACCACCGCATCTACCACCACCACCACACCCACCACCACTACATCCACCACCACATCCACTACAACCACCACCCCATCCGCCACTACAACCACCACTGCATCCACCACATCCACCGCATCCACCACCACATCCACCACATCCACCACCACATCCACCATCACCTCCACATCCACCATGACATCCACCACCACATCCACCACCACATCCACCACCAACACATCCACCACCGCCACATCCACCACCACCACCACATCCACCACCACCACCACCGAATCCACCACCACCACATCCACCACCACATCCACCACCACTTCCACCACCACCGCATCCACCACCACATCCACCACCGCATCCACCACCTCATCCACCACCACATCCACATCCACCACTTCCACCGCATCCACCACTTCCACCGCATCCACCACCACCACATTCACCACTTCCACCGCATCCACCACCACCACATCCACCACCACCACTTCCACCACCACCACCACATCCACCACCACCACCACATCCACCACCACCACCACATCCACCACCACATCCACCACCTCATCCACCACCTCATCCACCACCTCATCCACCACCGCTTCCACCACCACCACATCCACCATACCCACCACCATCACTTCCACCACCACATCCACCACCACTTTCACCACATCCACCACCACCACATCCACCATATCACCACCAAATCCATCACCTCCACCACCACCACATCCACCACCACATCCACCCCCACATCCACCACCATCACCACCACATCCACCATCACCACCACCACATCCACCACCACCATATCCCCCAGATCCACCACCACCACATCTATATGTGTGTGGCTCTCTGTGTGTAGGTGCAAATGCAATGTTCTTGGATTTTCGTCACAATAAAATACACTGAACATAATCTTCACAAAAGTTATTTACAAACGTTTAAGCTATTGCCATTATAAATTACAATAACTTTTATTTAAGTATTAATTATTTACAAAATTAAAAGCCATTGTTATTTGTAATATCAATACATCTAAGTCACGTAAATACAACACACATTGCATTACAAATGCTATAGGTGTCACATTTGCAAAAGTTAAAACTATTGACATTGTAACTGACAAAGCTATTAATTTTGCTACTTTCAAAACCAACAAATAAATAAAAAAAAGGTGTCATTTACAATACCAATAGCTCAAACTTTCCTAATGCGAGACCTATTGCATTTCCAATGCTTGTATATTATATGGGGGCAGGGGGACATTTAGTGCGCTGGTTATACATGAGGATCAGGGAACATGCAGCAATTCCTCTTACCACGATTAGGGACACTTGGGTTCAGGATACAGACACAGCTCTGACAGATAAGGCATGGCAGACTATCACTGAAAATCCCAGGCTAGTGTCGCGGAATGTTAAATTCAGATTCATACAAGTAATGGTGCTGCATAGGGCGTATCTAACTCCAAAAAGACTACACAAGATGTTCCCGGACTCCCCCCATAATTGCCCACGCTGCGGGGAAGATGAGTCTGGATTCCTCCACATGCTTTAGTCCTGTGCACACCTGCGGGAATACTGGGCAGAGATATGCCAGGTATTAAGAACCACTACACATCTGCCGGTACCTGAGGAGGCTCTATACTGCTTAGTGGGGTCCCGTAATAAACCCAAACCGCTGAAGGCCAAATTGAAATTCCTAGACTTGGCCCTCCTATTAGAGGTCAGGGCACTGACGATGAGATGGAAATCCCCCAGGCCACCCAGAACGGCCGTGTGGCAGGCGGACCTTGTGAAATGGGGCCGAGAGGAGGGGACAGTTCTTAGAATAGAGGAGGAGAAAGGTCAACGGAAGTATCCTATAGCACAGGAATGGGCGGTCATGCTGATGGATCTGGAGGGGATAGACCTTATACCGTCACAAGGGGATAGGGTATGATGCCTACACAGTGTACAGAGCTTGATTGTTGGGACATTATGGCAACCAGGGCAGCGTACAGACTACTTGTATCCTTAATACCACGGTCTACACAATTATGATGTAAATCAGAAGGCACTATACTATGGTTATTTCACTGTGACCAGGAGACGGGGGCGACTGGGTGGGACTGTTGGGGAGGGAGGGAGGGAGGAGGGTTGCTTTATCCTTGTTATATATGGCGGTGTTGGAAGAATACTGCTGACCCTATCCACAGTGGGACTGGAACGACATGGCACTGAGGGGCATAGACATGGGAACGTTTAGATTCCATTATTAGTATTATATGTCTAGATTGTCTTTCCTGCTTCATGATGGGCTGTTGACAATATGGCAACCGACAATGTTTATGGTTGGGGGGAAAATTAAAATGTGACTGATGAACAAAGCTTATACTAACTTGTAACTGTGATACATTGCCTTAATCAGTCTGGAAAAAAGAGTTTAAAAAAAAACGGGGAGGACAAAATCATCACACCTTATGCACAACTGAGTCAGTTATCTCAGAGAGTTCCCAAATCAGACTTATTTTGCAAGCGAGAACGCCAGAGACTAATTGGGACCCGTGAGTTGAGGGCTATCTTACAAGATTGTCCCGTGGGAGCAGCCTAAGCTGTTTCCCTCAGTAATCCCTGGTGGTTACATCAGAGGGTATTAAAAATGCTAGACTTAGGTGGCTGCTTCATAAATATTAGGTAGAACGTTACATTATGTGTGATTTAAATGAAGTACTTTTTTTTTCGAAGACTAAGCTCTGACTGGACATTGTGTTATTGACTTGTGTCATTTGATTGAGATCTGAGTCTCTAACCGCACAACACCTGCTTGAGTGAGCGTTGGACTGCTCAACTTCACTACTCTTAGAATCAAGAGCTAAAGAGTTGTATTTGGTGTTCAACTTTATGCACAATAGTAAGGTTAAGCACATCAGTGGTAGGCACAATCCTAACCCAGTAAGCCGAGAATGCCCTGGAACTCTTTAGAAAGTTATCACAGCAAGACTGTAACAATTTATGGATCCTTGACAGTCACAGTGTCTTGGGCAATTCTTTAACCCCTTGTATGACCATGATGAGCTGAGCTCGTCATGGCATACAGTTGCGCTGTGCTCATCATGAGACCCACCCACGGGGGAAGCTCTGGCGCTCCCCCCGTGTGTGTGCGATCCTAAACTTTTTTACGGGGAAGGCAGGGGAGGACCTTCCCCTGCCTCCCCTTCCTCCGCGTCATCAATGACATCAGCGCGCGAGGCACGCTGACGTCACTGGAGGTTCCCTTTGTTTACGACGCGCAGGGAAGCCATCTGCTTCCTGCGCGTCGGTAAAGAAACAGGTAAGTTTTGGGGCTGGGGAGGGGTTATTTGAACGAAAGAGGCATCGGGGGAAAGCAAAGGGTTTTCCTTTTCCTTGATGCCTCTTTTGTGCATTCCTGCTGCACGATCGTGCGATTGTGCAGCAGGAATGCCCACTAGACGCCAGGGAATTTTTTTTATTGATTGTTGGAGGAGCGCCCCCTTGGGCAAGGGTCGCTCCCCATGTGGGGGCATTCAAAATCGCTTTGTCTGCCCCCTAGGGGGGGTGCAGAATTTCAATATTTTGCCAAAATCGGCCCACTGGGACAATTTCCTCGGGAGTGGCCCCTTGGGCAAGGGTCACTCCCATGGGGGCCATTTTAGGTGAGCCCAAACTATGTAATGTAGTCTTGGGGAGCGACCCCTTAGGCAAGGGTCGCTCCCCTTTTGGGGGCAATAGAAATCGCTTTGTCTGCCCCCCTTAGGGGTGCAGAATTTTAATTATTTTTAAGAAATCGGCCCACTGGGCCAATGTGCTGTAGAGTGGCCCCTTGGCAAGGGTCACTCCCATGGGGGCCATTTTAGGGAGCCCACAATGTTTAATTCAGTCTTGGTGAGCGACCCCTCAGGCAAGGGTCGCTCCCCTTTTGGGGGCCTATATTTTTTCTTTGTTTGTCCCCCTAGGGGAGGGGGGCTGATTTAAATTGTAATAAATGTATCCGGCCCACTGGGCCAATTGAATAAATGTAGTGGGGAGCTGCCCCTTGGGCAAGGGTCACTCCCATTTTTGGGGCATACATTTTGGCTTTGTCTGCCCCCTGGGGGGGCAGTTTTAATTTTACTAAAAATATTGGCCCACTGGTCTAATCAAATAAATGTACTGGGGAGTGGCCCCTTGGGCAAGGGTCACTTCCCTTTGGGGGCCATTTTAGTATGCCCATGATGTTAGATTTTGGTTGGGGGAGCAGCCCCTTAGGCAAAGGTCGTCCCCTTTTTGGGGGCCTACACTTTTTCTTTGTTTGCCCCCTTGGAGTGGCAGATTTAAATTAAAACCCAGATCAGTTGACGGGTGAGTGTTAGATTTGCTGAAGTGCTCCATCCATCATCCCTTTTGGTATCACCCTGAGGGGCAGTTCGGCTGATTTCTTTTTTTGTAGGGCCAGTAGGCCACCACGTTTTTGTTTAATGTTGGGGAGCCGCCCATTGGACATGGGTTGCTCCCCTTTATGGGAGGATGATTGTGACCATTCCTGTCCTTTTTGGGTGGCAGAGTAGCAGTATGTTTTTAGGCCCATCTGCCCCCAAGGGGGAGCAGAAGCAACTAGACACCAAAGTTTTTTAAATTTTTGTTTTGGGGGTGGCCTCAAGCGCAAGGGTTGCTCCCCTTTTACAGGGATGAATATTTAATTTATACTCTTAGGCCCACCTACCCCTTAGCTTGGCTGGTGGACTGGTGGATTATTTGCATATGTGATTGTAATGTTTTTTTCTCCTTTTTAATCTAGTGTAAAGCTTTTTATTCCTGTTTGTGGTTTTGACAGTGGTTGTTCTGCAGTTTTGCGTACTTGCAGTTTTTTGGTAAGAAAAATGTTTTTGTTGTATTTACTCCAAATGAGTAATATTGTAATGTAGGAATGATTTATTTTGTAAGTGGTCTCATAGTGGCAGCATATTTAGTTAGTATTTTGAGCATGAAAATCTTTGTGATGTGTTTTGCATTGTCTTATGTGTAATTTTCTTTTCTCTTTTTGTTTTTAGTGGGATATTGTTGATCCATACTGTGTCTGTGCAGAGTACGTGGTGGTGAGTGTAGCTGCTTCTGGCAAGTGAGTGGTATCGTTTTGGAGTGTATAGGTATTTTTGATAAAGGTGCATTTTGTTTATTACTTATTTTACAAAGTGTTTGTTGTTGTTGACTTGTTTGACAAGTTACCTTTATTAGTAATCTTTATGGCTAGCCGTAGAATGACTGCTCAGCAGGTGGTTGGTATGCTTCTTGAATCTTCCTCTGAGCCTGATTATGAGATTGACAGTGCGTCTGAGGGAGAGGAGGGAGGGGAAGATTCTGGCAGTGAGTTTTCTCTCCACATGGAATCATCGGATGATGAAGGTTCTCTCAGTGCAGATGAAGTGCCTGTTTTAGAGGAGGATACTGCTGTGCCAATGGTGCAAGAGACATCTGGATTGCAGCCTGAGGCTGGTAGGCTTCCTACTGGAAGTGCTGGACTCTGGGTTTATCCAAACATGGTACAGCCGGTGTTGCCTGCCTTTAGCGGTGATGCAGGGTATAGAGTGGATTGTGAATTTTTTTTTGCCTATACAGTATTTTCAGTTATTTATGGATGATGTATTTTTGGGTGAGATTGTTGAGCAGACTAATTTGTATGCTGAACAGTTTTCGAGGGACAACAGTGACAAACGTAGGCCCCACACTAGAGCTACCCGGTGGACTCCCACAAATCTGGAAGAGATTAGGAAGTTTTTGGGTTTGACTTTATTGATGGGTTTTCTAAGGAAGCCGAACCTGGCTTCATATTGGTCTTCCTGCCCCTTGATGGCAACAGCTATAGTTCCTGCAGTTATGACTCGTGATCGGTCTTTACTTTTGCTATGCATGCTAAATTTTGTTGATAATTCTTTGGCGTTGCCATGTAGTCACATTGACAGTGACCGTCTGTTTAAGATTCAGCCTGTTCATGACCACTTTGTATCGATTTTCAGAGATATACATTCCAGGGAAAGAAATATCTATTGATGAGTCTTTGGTTTTGTTCAAGGGTAGTTTGGTTTTTGGGCAGTACATCCCTAGCAAGAGGGCACGCTATGGAATTAAGCTGTATATGTTGTCTGAAAGTAGGACAGGATATGTTTTTAATTTTCGTATGTACACTGGTAGAGATTCCACTATTGACTCCCCTGGTTGTCCGTCCACTTTTGGAGTTTCAGAGAAAATTGTATGGGATCTTGCTAGAAGACTGTTTAACAGAGGCCACCATTTGTACCTTGATATCTTCTATACTGCTGTGCAATTTAAATTTGAATGTAATTTTGAATTTAAAAACATTTATTGAGCGTGCTTTTACCAAGCGGTTTCATGGCGCTTTTCAGATTAAGGAATTGTTTAAAGTGGACACTTTTGCATGTGACACAATCCGCTCTAACCGCAAAGGTTATCCGAAAGAGCTTGTTTGCAAAAAACTTCAGAGGGGTCAGTGCAGTTCTTTGCGTAGTGATGAACTACTAGCTGTGACATTATGTGGACAGGAGGGATGTGTACATGCTGACTACCATCCATGATGAGAGTACTTCACCTGTGCCTGTTTGGGGTCAGGTTGCTGAAGTGCACAAACCTGTGTGCATTTTAGACTACAATCAGCACATGGGTGGTGTTGACAGAGTAGATCAGAGGTTGGAACCTTACACTGCTATTCAGAAGGCTTATGTTTGGTATAAGAAGTTGGCCATCCATTTTTTCAACTTAGCAACTTTCAATGCTTTTATTGTGCTCAAGGAGTGTTCTCCTGCATCAAAGTTGACATTTCTTCAGTTTCAGCTCTCTCTGATAGCTAGCCTTGTTGTTGTGGAACAGGTAAGTGTTCCTAGATTTGGAGTGGTAGAGGATGTGGCTCGATTGAAAGATCGCCACTTTCCTGATTACATTCTTCCCACATCTACAAAAGACTTTCCCACTAGGAAATGTAGAGTCTGTTGGCGAAGAGGTTTACGGAAGGAGACTCGTCTTTTCTGCCTCGGGTGTCCTTCTAAACCTGGGCTGTGTGTGCCTGCTTGTTATAGAGCATACCACACGCAAAAGAATTTTTGGGAGTATCAATGAGTGGTAAAGTGAACTGCCTGGTCTGTATTGTTTAAAAATGTGTATTCTGTTTCAAGGTTGGCATTAGTGCAATGTATTTAGTTTCAGATTGTGTGCTAGTAGATTTGTATCTATTTGCAATTTGTATGTGTTTTTTTTTTGTTTAAAAAATCCTAAATGTGATGGCGGTGTGTGGAGCCTGGTGCTTGGCTGGTGGTGTGCGTGGACTGGCGCTTCGCTGGCAGAGTGCGTGGACTGGCGCTTGGCTGGCGGTGTGCGTGGATTGGCGCTTGGCTGGCAGTATGCGTTGACTGGCGCTTGGCTGGCGGTGTGAGTTGACTGGCGCTTGGCTGGCGGTGTGTGTGGATTGGCGCTTGGCTGGCGGTGTGCGTGGATTGGCGCTTGGCTGGCGGTGTGTGTGGACTGGCGCTTGGCTGTCGGTGTGCGTGGATTGGTGCTTGGCTGGCGGTGTGCGTGGACTAGTGCTTAGATAGTGGTGTGCGTGGACTTGCGCTCAGCTGGCAGTGTGTGAGTAGTGACTTGCTGCTGGTCACTACACACACTGGTAGCTGAGCGCCACTCCACGTAATCCATCAGTTTGTGTATTTGCTGTGTCAGGAATGTGGGGGTGTGAAAGTAATGGGCCCTTGAATGGCGCTGTCTGCTGGTGTGAGTGTTGTAATGTGATGTGCCCGCAGCTGGCGGTGTGAATATGTGTCACACGTATGAAAGGTGTATGAATGGCCTGAAAAGAGGTTGGTGCCTTGTCGTGGTTTTACAGCTCACAAGCTGTGAGTCAATGGTTCAATTTCTAGTCCTTTCAATTATTAACAATGTGTTTCATTTTTGTGAAATGACTTGCTAATACAATTGTATATACTGAATCATCACTCACCCTCATGCCAAATCCAACCAGTATGTGTGTGTGCTTGAGGATTAGATGGCTGTGCAGTAGTATTTGTCTTTTTTGTCTTTCTGAAGCAGGGTGTACCTTGTCCCTTTTTAGGTCTCGCCTGCCGATGCGCTTGCGCATTTGAGCTGGCGAGAGATATAGGGGCTTATCCAGAGTTTAACCAAAGTGGCGATTTGATGCAGTGCACGTGCGCTTTTAGGTCAATGTGCAAGCGCAATGAGTTAAAATGCGCGTGCACAGCATCAAATCGCCAGCCATCTGTTCCCCAGCTTGGTGCGCCAGCAGCTCTTTCTGCTCCGCTCCGCCCCCTGCTGCATCAAAGCGTGCGCTCTGACTCAGCCATTTCTCCTCCCCTTTCAGTTTCACGGCCAACAAGCCGTGTCTCCTGTATTTTTTTACTTTTTTCCCCTACTTGTTTACTCTCTCGTCCTCTTCCTCTTGTTTCTCTTGTTTCTCTTGTTAACACAGCAGTCCGTGCGGCAACTGAGGGCTTCAGACAAGCTACAATTCTTAGCTCATTATCGCCCAATCCCTTACCCTGTCCTTGCATGAATATGGCAGCTGCATACTTTTGTTTGGTTCTGCACACACGTACTATTGTGATTTTTGTAAATATTGAGTTTTTTCTCACATATGTTTTTGCTTCCACAGCTGAGAGACTTTTGTACATACTTGGATATAAAATACCTTACATCCAGGTGAACCGTAGGGCCGCGCGTGTACTTCCTTCTGGTTAGTAGGTCTTGACACTAGGTCAAAGACCGTCGGTTCCTAGGAACTCCTAGGGATTGACTACTGCTACACAGAACGAAGTGCGTCAAGAAACGTTGCGGACGGTTTTAGGGGATGGCGTTCTCAAAACTTGTGGACTTGGAAAAAGCTCAGGCGCAAAGATTCAAACTGCAACAAATTACTCGTACCAAATGCTTTATGTTTCAGGTGTTCCTTCTGTTTCTAATTGTTTCCTTGTTATTGGCGGGTGGGGTGTATTACATGATGTCATACTTCTTACCTTCTGCCATACCTACTCCTACTTCTGAACCTAAACCTACTTCCACTATATCCCCTCATTCCTTCCATATCTTACCCGAACACGAACAGGCTAGACGTGCAGAATTCAGAAATAATTCCTTTATTCAGCTCCTTCATCAGCACCAGTTAGTGGTTAACACTACTAATTGTTCGGTGTGCGGGTTAATGCCACATACCACGGATAAGGGAATTCCATATCTGGTCCTTCCTTATAGTTCCCAGGGTTCAGCTCGAGCATTTCAAACAATGTTTCGAAGTGCACTAGATTCCTACCCCAATCGAGAGCCACGTTCTTCCCACTCCGGTCCTGGCTCGTACCACAAGCCTTTGGCTATAGCGATAGAGGATTTAGATAGGGATATCTATGACCCGTCGCTCATCCCAGAGGAAGAGGTACAAGCCTATAGGGTCCTGAGTAAGGTTGAGTATAGTGCGCTCGCGAGTGAAAAACAGCTTAGAAGCTCGCCCTCGATATGGGTCGTACCCCACCTTGGTAATTTTTGTTTATTGGGTCGTGGCCGAAGATCGAGAGCTCGTCTTGGAGAGAGTGCTTGCTCCGAGATTTATATTCTGCCGATGCTCTCTTCCCCTGTGTTTCTGGCTGCCAAGGGTACATACTTCGTCTGCCATGATCGTGCGTATACATGGTTGCCCTCCGACTTTGTGGGCTCATGTTATATCGCAAATTTGTTGCCTCCGACGTTCACTGTTGATGCAGATTATCACAAGACTAGAGTTGTGAGAGGCGTGATTAGCGAAGAGGACACTACCGGTCAAGAGGCAGGAGACTTTTTCAAGGGTTTCCTTCCGTTTTGGGGACCTATGGTTAATAGTAGGAACCTGAGACAATTGACTCGAGTGGTGGAATCGACAGCTAATATCACTGCCAGTGCCCTTGGTAATATCACCACAGAACTTCAGGTGGATAGGCTCATGACGTTGCAAAACCGTATGGTTTTAGACGTTGTTTTAGCAGATAGAGGTGGAGTATGTAAGGTGATCCATTCGAGCTGTTGTATTTTCATTCCAGATAACGCTCCGACTGTCTATCAAGTCATCTCAAAGTTGCATAAGATCTCTGAGTCCATACACGTGGACGTAGGGGATTAGACGATACTTGGGTGGTTTTGGGGCCTGATGTCGACTTGGGGTTGGAAGATTGTGATGATCATCGGAGTTGTTGCAGCGTTTCTGTTTACGTGTTGCCTTTGTGTGCAGTGTGGTCCTGCCTTATGTGGCCTCTGTGCTACGACGTGTATAAGACAGCCGCCTGTTACCAAAGCAGCTCAGTTGGATAGAATTATGTTGCAGCAACATCTAGACGGTCTAATGAATATCGAATATGATTCTGACTAGTGCTTGCCTACATGAGGGCAAAAGGAGCGTCTGAGGTTCCGTGACAATTGTAAGTGGTGTTTTCGACTCGCACGAATATGGTCGAGTCTGGTATCTATGAACCGCAAATGGCGAGTTTAGTGGGTGTGCGCAGTTTCGCTGTGCTAACCTAAACCGTTCGTTTGTTTCGTGGGTTTCTTCATCCGAGCCCACGGGTTCCATCTTAGATACGGCATCCATTTTGTCTCTTGCCCTCAAGTAGCCAGCGAACGGACGCTGTCCGCTTCGCGACCCTGGGATTCCCAAGACTCTTGCGGAAGACGCATGTTCCTTTGAAAGTGTCTTTATGATGAGGGGGATGATACTGTAAGGCAGATGGCCCCGCTCGAGGCTCATCTTGCCGTGCCGGTCTATTGTCTTAGCCGTGCATCTCATTAGGCGCGTCCCTTTGATGCCTGTAACTCGTGTTTCCCGAGACCACCCCTTTTACACCCTTTCTGATCTCCCCACCGTCTTCCTCTGCACCTGTCCTTGTTCCTTCTTCGATCTGTTTATTGCTGATTGGAATGTACTAATGGTGGGAAGATGGGTTTTTACAGTTGGGAACCACCAAATGTTTCTGTACTTATGTTCCGGACCCTGAATACATCAAAGCGACCCCTCTCGGGGATAATGTTGAGAACCAAGTTGTAAACCTTTGTGTACCATGTTACCCTATGAGAGAAATGTGTATAAAAGGAGCGACCCACACTAGCAATTCGAAGCAGTCTCCTCGAACCTACACACGCTGTACTTCTTGTGACTTCTGTGTTCCCTGCAGTAAATAAACCTCGAATCTTTGACGCCGAAGGAAGTATCCCGTGTCTCTGTCATTTGTACGCCGGAACAGGTTACCCACGAAGGTTTTAGGTGTTGTCCCCTGGCACCGCTGGGTCTTAGGAAAACCCAGTCCTTCAACACCCTCTCCAAATCGCCAGCCATCTGTTCCCCAGCTTGGTGCCGCCAGCAGCTCCGCCCCCCTGCTGCATCAAAGCCTGCGCTCTGACTCAGCCATTTCTCCTCCCCTTTCAGTTTCATGGCCGCCAGGCGGTGTCTCCCCAGCTTGGTGCCGCCAGCAGCTCGTCAAAGGATTTCTCCTCCCCTAACTATTCACGGCCGGCCGGCCGTACTTTCACTTTCACGGCCGGTAGGCCGTGTCTCGGTTTTTTTTTACTTCTTCATGGACTCCTCCCACCCTCCCTGCTCTTGCTGGTAGGTCTTTGACATGTCCGTGGTTTCTTATACCCTACTTTACCTATTTTTTTGTTTTCAACACATTTCTTCCAGTCTTTCCCTTTCTGTTCTCCTTATTCATTAAGCAATTTTCCCCGAGTTTTCTGTTAGCCATGTTACTCTCTCATTATCCTGTTAATATGTATATTTTTTTATTATCCTCCGTTTCTATTATCCATCCGCTGATTTACTTTTTCTTCTATTATTATTGTCTCCCGTTCTCATTTTCTTCTGGTCCTCCTATCTTTCAGCATCTCACCGTTTACCTTCTTCTTATGATCTTTTACCCCATCCCCTTTTTAAGTATACCGTTTTTAGGAACTGGAATAAAAAAATACGATATAAGGTGAACATACCGCAGTTTCCTTTGCTCTGTCATTGTGTCCTAACATCCCATGCACTTGTGCCTGCATGTAAAATCAATCATGTCGCTGACGTAGAAGAGACCCTTAACACACCTGCTTTGGCCTTAAAAGATCTCACACGCTTTATGTCCCGGTCCCCTTTTTACTCACAATCACAGGATGGGGCACCAGCTCAATTATTGCTTCTTAATAAGACTGCAAGTGCGCTAAAAATTCTCAGTTCCCGTATGGAAGGACCGATTCCCAGGGTTCTTGGCCAGCATCTGTGTTTGAAGTTACTGCTCGTTTCTCGTACCCGAATCACAATCCTTCCCTTTGAATCCCAGAAGCGAGTGTTGTTGCTATCACTAGTGCAGCAGGTGCAGTGGCACCGTTGCCAAGTGGTTAGCAACTCCCGCTGCAGCCCCGTCCTTGCTGCATTTTAGTACCCACATGGTGGGCAAGTGTTACCCTTTTCTTTGGTTGCATAAGGTAGCATGGAACTTAAGTTGTGCTCGCGCACTTCTGGTGTTCTGGGAATGGACACTCGTGTACTAGCTATGCGCTTTAGACGTGTTTTCATTCATTCCAGTATTTTGCACTAAATGCAGGTGCACTGTCAACTTGCTAACGCTGAAAAATGGGGTGCTGTAGCGGGCTTGACTTGCACAACACCGCACCTCATAGCTCACACGCGTGATCTTGTGCAAATGCATCCTATAATCCACACACTGGTTCAAGAGCAGTTGGAAGTCTTTCAAGGCATTACAGGTACATGATGTGGTTCACGCTGTTCTAAATCTTCTCCACGTTTTTTTTGGTCATTGGTGGTAAACCTGTGCCGAAAGACATAATTTTTGTGTTTTAAAATGTAATTTTTCAATGAGCAACTAAACACGTCCTCTTACAAGTGCATCTGCAACCAGCGGCACGAGTGTCCTTCCTGTGTCGACTTGTAGTTAGTTCGCGCATGAGGAGCGGCCACCTAGTCCTCACTCTAACACAATAACTGCCTCTTTTAACATATACACTGGAGGATGTGTCTACTGTTTTTTTACTCAGGGAAACACCGGTTCTACTGCGTTTACCTCTAACCGGCTGTATTATCACCGAGATGTTGTGGGAGTATTCATTTTGGGCGTTAATGTTCAATGCTGCATTAACCGCTTTTCAGGACTACAGGTGGGAGCACACCTATGGTAAATAGATAATTACATTACAACAGTGACTTTTTCACAGACACTTATTTGGATCTGTCAAATAAACAAACGAGGATTTTCTTTTTTACGTTTCTTCAGTCAGAGCTAGGAGTGTGCACATTTCAGCGAGTTAAAAAAGACAAATGCTTCCATGGGTTGTTTGAACAATCTGCTCGCGTATGAGCTTTTAAACATTGTAGCATTCCGTCATTTGTATTGGGGCTTGCAGCGAGTTTCCAATACACAATGCTTCCCTGGCATTCCCTTTCTGAAAATAGCCAGCTCGAGTATGAGCTTTCATGTAAAATTGCAGCATTGTAGCCGGCATGATTTAAGATTCTGAACTGGGAACTGCCACTCTCGCTTAGTAAATTAGACTCCAAACATTTGTTCTCTTGTGCCTTCAACATGATAAGCCGGCTCGGCAGTGAACTTGCGAAGTAGACAAACTCGTTTGGCTCAATTCTATGCGAGGGACATTGACTTTAGTCAAGTCAAGTCAAGTCAAAGGATTTGTATAGCGCGCTACATACACGGAGGGTCTCAAGGCGCTTGAAGAAGGGTGGGGAATTACTTGTCAAATATCCAAGTTTTAAGTTGCTTTCTGAATGCTAGGTGGTTCTGAGTGAGACGAAGGTGAGTGGGGAGAGAGTTCCAGGTTTTAGCTGCGAGGTAGGAGAAGGATCTGCCTCCCATGGTGGTTTTATTGATGCGAGGTACGGTAGCAAGGGCTTGGTTGGAAGATCGTAGCTGGCGAGAGGGGGTGTAGAAGGAAAGTCGTGAGTTGAGGCATTCGGGTCCAAGTTCGTAAAGTGCTTTGTGTGCGTGGGTTAGGAGGCAGAAAGTAATCCTCTTATTGACGGGGAGCCAGTGGAGGCTTTTCAGGTGACTAGAGATGTGGTCTTTACGCAGGATGTCTAGTATGAGTCTGGCTGATGCTTTCTGGATGCGTTGGAGTTTTTTCTGGAGTTTTGCGGTGATACCGGCGTATAGGGTGTTTCCGTAGTCCAGGCGGCTTGTAACCAGTGCATGGGTGACTGTTTTTCTGGTTTCGGTGGGGATCCAGCGAAATGTTTTTTTGAGCATGCGAAGAATGTTGAAGCATGATGATGAAACGGCGTTGACTTGTCTGTTCATAGAGAGTGAGGAATCCAGGATGACGCCCAGGTTCCGTGCGTGGTCCGTTGGGATGGGTGCTTTTCCAAGGGCCTCTGGCCACCAAGAGTCATCCCAAGCGGAGGGGGAGGTACCTAAGATAAGGACTTCTGTTTTGTCTGAGTTAAGTTTCAGACGGCTGTGCTTCATCCACTCGGCTACTTCTTTCATTCCTTCATGTAGGTTGGTTTTGGCGGTGTTAGGGTCTTTGGTGAGTGATAGGATCAGTTGAGTGTCGTCCGCGTAGGAGATGATGTTGAGTAACAGAATGGAACAGATTAGGCTACGCTTACTTTCAGGGGAAAACTAAACATGTACCTTTACTAATGCTATAGATGTAACATTTGCTAATTTTATAACTATTGCCATTTCTAATAACAAAATTAATACTTTTATATTTTGAAAAACATAAACAAAAATTAAAAAATATTTACATTTTCCACACCAAAAGCTCAAACTTTTCTATTGCGAGACCTATTGCCTTTCCAATGCGTGTTGTGAATGTTGTAATGTGTTGGTTTTGTGCCTGGTGGTGTGAATGGTCTTGTGTGTATCAGGTATGAAAGGTGCATGAATGGCCTGTAAAACGGTTGGTGCCTTGTCGTGGCTTTACAGCTCACGAGCTGCGAGTCACTGGTTCTGTTTTTGTGCATTTAATTATTGACAGTGCATTTCATTTTTGTGAAAATCCATCACTCGCCCTAGTGCCAAATCCAACCAGTATGTGTGTGTATTTGAAGAATAAATAGCTGTGCTAGAATCTTTCTCTTTTGAGTCTCTCCGCCCCCTTCACCATCCATTTATGACCAATGACCTAACGCGCAGCGTTCGCGCCCCATTCGCGCCGAAGGTGCGCCAAAGGTAAGCCCGTCTACGCCCGTCCGCGCCTGGACCGTGCCCAGCGCCAGAGCCCCTGGTCCTCGTACCACCCACCCCTCCCGCATTACTTACGATGCCACCACCCTCCTAGCCCTCAACCCCGGCCGCTCCCTCAACTGCGTCCAAGCTGCTCCTGGACACACCCATGGACCCTTTTCCTGCTACTCCTGCAAGTTCATCGGCACCAAGAACAACTCCTCATCTACGAACTCACAACAGATATCCGATCCCAACCACTTACAATGCATCCTGCTCAACACCCGCTCGGTCCACAGACATGCCATTGACCTCTGGAATCTACTCGACACCATCTCTCCGGACGTCGCCTTCCTAACAGAAACATGGATGAATGCCTCTTCAGCCCCAGACATCACCATTGCCATCCCGGAAGGCTATAAGATCATTCGCAAGGACCGTACCGGCCACACAGGAGGAGGCATCGCTATCGTCCATAAGAAATCCATCCGCATCTCAACCAGCTCAGACGTCAATCTCGCCAACTCTGAACACCTTCACTTCCAGATCCACATCGACCCCAAGACCACACTCAGAGGCACCCTCCTTTACAGGCCACCAGGAGCCCGCGCACAATTTAGTGAAGACATCACAGACTTCATCACTCCACACGCGCTCCCCTCCGAGGACTACATCCTTTTGGGAGACCTCAACTTTCACCTTGAAAAGAACAACGACCGCAACACCACCACCCTTTTGGACAACCTCGCAAACCTCAGACTTAAACAACTTGTCACTACCCCCACCCACATCGCAGGTCACACACTCGACCCTATCTTCACCTCCAGCAAGCATGTTTCCTTCAGCCACACCACAGCTCTCCTTTGGACTGACCACAGCTGAGTTCACTTCACCTACAACAAGCCCACATCCAACAACCACCCCCAACCCACTCTGCAAAGAAACTGGAACAAAATCACCATCGACCAGATCTCCTCTTCGCTTCTTCAAAAGCCCCCGCCCACTCCTCAAACCCAGACCAAGCAGCCACCAACCTCACCCAATGGTTATCCAACAGCGCCGACATCCTAGCACCACTGAAAAAACGACAAATCAAACTAGGCAGCAAAAAGGCCTCCTGGTTCAACGATGACCTTAAGAAATCGAGAAACTCTGTCGCTCCCTCGAGAAGGCCTGGAAAAAAGACCCAACCACCAGCACCAAGGACGCCTTCAAAAACGCCACCCGCATACACCACCAACTAATCCGAAATGCCAAGAAAGCAGCCTTCAAGGACCGTCTAGATAACAACGCCCACAACAGCAAGGAATTATTCAACATCGTCAAGGAATTTACCAACCCCTCAGCCAACTCCAACGACATCACCCCCTCTCAAGCCCTCTGCGACTCCCTAGCCTCATTCTTCCACAACAAAATTGCAGACATCCACAACAGCTTCGACAACCAACCCGGAGACCAACCCACCCAATCCCCTGCAGGACCCCCACCCCCCCTGAACATCCTCAATGACTGGAAGCCAATCTCCACTGAGGACACCATCCGTCTGATGAACTCTATCCTCTCAGGATCCCCCACTGACCCTTGCCCTCACCACATCTTTAACAAAGCAGACTCCATTATTGCACCGCACCTCCGAGACGTCATCAACTGCTCCCTCAACTCCGCAACCTTCCCAGAAAGCTGGAAACATGCCGAACTCAGCGCCCTCCTGAAGAAACCCACAGCCGACCCCACCGAACTCAAAAACTATCGCCCTATCTCACTCCTTCCATTCCCGGCCAAAGTCATCGAGAAAGCTGTCAACAACCAGCTCGCCGCATTCCTCGAAACCAACAAATCCCTCGACTCCTCACAGTCCGGCTTCCGAGCCAAGCACAGCACCAAAACCGCCCTCATCGCAGCAACAGACGACATTCGAACTCTACTGGACAATGGAGACACAGTCGCCCTCATCCTCCTCGACCTCTCCGCAGCCTTCGACACAGTCTGCCATAGCACCCTTCTACAGCGCCTCAAAAACATCGGAATCCAAGGAAAAGCACTGGAATGGATCACCTCGTTCCTCTCCGGAAGAACCCAGAGAGTCCGCCTTCCACCATTCAAGTCAGAGGCTACTGAAGTCATCTGCGGCGTACCTCAAGGGTCCTCACTCAGTCCCACCCTCTTCAACGTTTACATGAGCCCCCTCGCGGCCATCGCACGCCAACATAACCTCAACATCATCTCCTACGCCGACGACACTCAACTGATCCTATCACTCACCAGAGACCCTAACACGGCCAAAACCAACCTACACGAAGGAATGAAAGAAGTAGCCGAATGGATGAAGCACAGCCGTCTGAAACTGAACTCAGACAAAACAGAAGTCCTCATCTTAGGTACCTCCCCCTCCGCCTGGGACGACTCTTGGTGGCCAGAGGCCCTTGGAAAAGCACCCATCCCGACGGACCACGCACGGAACCTGGGCGTCATCCTGGATTCCTCACTCTCGATGAACAGACAAGTCAACGCCGTTTCTTCATCTTGCTTCAACATTCTTCGCATGCTCAAAAAAACATTTTGCTGGATCCCTACCGAAACTAGAAAAACAGTCACCCACGCTCTGGTCACGAGCCGACTGGACTACGGAAACACCCTCTACGCCGGCACCACCGCAAAACTCCAGAAAAACTACAACGCATCCAGAACGCCTCAGCCAGACTCATATTAGACATCCCGCGTAAAGAGCACATCTCTGATCACCTGAAAAACCTCCACTGGCTCCCCGTCAATAAGAGGATCACTTTCCGGCTCCTAACCCACGCACACAAAGCACTCTACGAAATCGGACCCGGATGCCTCAACACACGACTATCCTTCTACACCCCCTCCCGCCAGCTACGATCCTCCAACCAAGCCCTTGCCACTGTACCTCGCATCAACAAAACCACCATGGGAGGTAGATCCTTCTCCTACCTAGCAGCTAAAACTTGGAACTCACTTCCCACTCACCTTCGCCTTACTCAGAACCACCTAGCATTCAGGAAGCAACTCAAAACGTGGATATTCGACAAGTAACTCCCCACCCTTCTTCAAGCGCCTTGAGACCCTCTGGGTATGTAGCGCGCTATACAAATCTTTTGACTTGACTTGACTTGACTCTCTGTCAAGGTGTACATTCTATCTAAGAATAACCTACCAAATGTAGATATTATTGTTAATCCCTGGGAGTACATTGTGATGTCTCTCTTGTGAATTCCAACAAATTATTTTATCCACAATGTCCTGCAAACTTAAAAATTTCAGTCACAATTTCCATGCAATATTGTGCCAAAAATCTCACGCTGCAGAAATTAACACATAATTTTGTCAAAACAATTTCGTTTTGCAAGGGAGGTCACCTAGGTTTTTGGTCCTGTGCTCGTCGGCCATCTAGGGAAACCTACCAAACCAACACACTTCTGAAAACTAGACACTCCGGGGCTTCGAAGGAGGCATGGCTTGCATGGATCCCCCAACGTTTCCTTACCCAGAATCCCTTGCAAACCTCAATTTTAGATGAAAAAATCTGTTTTTCCCCACATTTTTGTGTGGGAAAGTGTGGCATCACCGGGCTCACACAATTTTCCTACCACCCAGTGTTCCCACACATTGGGTGATCCACGCAAGCCATACCTCCTTGGAAGCCCCCGGGTGTCTACTTACCAGAAATGTATGGGTTTGGTAAGTTTCCCTAGATAGCCGCCGAGCACAGGGCCAAAATCCCAGGTGACCCCCCTTGCAAAAGCAGGTGGTTTTGAGATAGGCAACTTTGATGTCGCCTCACTACGTTTTGGGCCCATACCTGTCTCGGGTACTTGCGCCTCCCACACAAGTGAGGCACCATTATTATCGGGAGACCTGGGGGAATGCTAGGTAGTAGGAAATTTGTGTGAGCCCGGTGATGCCACACTTTCCCACACAAAACTGTGTGAAAATCCTTTTCAGCTAAAATTGAGGTTTGCAAGCGATTTTGGGTAAGGAAACGTTGGGGGATCCATGCAAGCCATACCTCCTTGGAAGCCCCCGGGTGTTTACTTACCAGAATTGTGTGGGTTTGGTAGGTTTTTCTAGGTGATGGCAGAGCTAGGGTTCACAAACTACTGCTAGGCACTTTGCCAGAAAAGGGTCATTTTTCACTGTGAAATTGAGGTATGAGCATGTTGCGTTTTGCACCGTTTCCTGTCACGGGCAATAGGCCTACCCACACAAGTGTGGTACCATTTTTCTCGGAAGACTTTGGGGAATGCAGGGTGGGTATAAATGGCTGGATCCACGCAGATTCCAGAACTTTCTACCACAGAAATGTGGAGAAATTTTTTTTTTTGACAATTTTGTAGAATAGCAAGGTATTCTGGGTAACAGAACCTGGTGGGAGGCAGTCAAGTCACCCCATCCTGGATTCCCCAGGGTGTCTAGTTCTCAAAAATGTATAGGTTTGCTAGGTTTCCCAAGGTGCCGGCAGAGGTAGGGTTAAAAACTACAGCTAAGCACTTTGCAAAAAAAGGATAATTTTTCACTGCGAAATTGAGGTGTGACCACATTGCGTTTTGCGCCGTTTACTGTCGCAGGCACTAGGCAGACCCACACAAGTGAGGTACCATTTTTCTCAGAAGACTTAGGGGAATGCGGGGTGGGTGGAAATTTGTGGATCCACGCAGATTCCAGAACTTTCCACGACAGAAATGTGGGAAAAATGTGTTTTTTTCTCAATTGTTTAGGTTTGCAAGGAATTCTGGGTAACAAAACCTAGTGGGAGACAGTCAAGTCACCCCATCCTGGATTTCCCAGGGTGTCTACTTTTCAACAATGTATATGTTTGCTAGGTTTATCTAGGTGCCGGCAGAGCTAGGGTTCAAAAACAACAGCTAGGCACTTTGCAAAAAAAGGGTGATTTTTCACAGCGAAATTGAGGTGTGAATACGTTGCGTTTTGCGCCATTTCCTGTCGCAGGTACTAGGCCGACCCACACAAGTGAGGTACCATTTTTTTTGTAAGACTTTGGGGAGCGCAGGGTGGGTGGAAATTTCTGGATCCACAAAGATTCCAGAACCTTCCATCACAGAAATGTGGGGATAATGTGTTTTTTTGGACAATTATTTAGGTTTGTAAGGGATTCTGGGTACCAGAACCTGGTTGGAAGCAGTTAAGTCACCCCATCTTGGATTCCCCTGGGTGTCTAGATTTAAAAAATGTATAGGTTTGCTAGGTTTATCTAGGTGCCAGCAGATCTAGGGTTCAAAAACTACAGCTAGGCACTTAGCCAAAGAAGGGTCATTTTTCACTGCACAATTGAGGTGTGTGACCACGTTGCGTTTTGCACCGTTCCCTGTTGCAGGCACTAGGCCGACCCACACAAGTGAGGTACCATTTTTCTCGTAAGACTTTGGGGAACATGGTGTGGGTGGGAAATTGTAGATCAACACAGATTTAAGAACTTTCCACCACAGAAATGTGGGGAAAATGTGTTTTGTTTGACAATTTTTTAGGTTTGCAAGGCATTCTGGATAACAGAACCTGGAGGGAGGCAGTCCAGTCACCCCATCCTGGATTCCCCTGGGTGTCTAGTTTCACAAATGTATAGATTTGCTAGGTTTCCTTAGGTGCCAGAAGAGCTAGGGTTATAAAACTACATCTAGGCACTTTGCAAAAAAAAGGTAATTTTTCACTGCGAAATTGAGGTGTGAGGACGTTGTGTTTTGCGCTGTACCCTGTCACAGGCACTAGGCCGACCCACACATGTGAGGTACCATTTTTCTCGGAAGAGTTTGGGAAACGCAGGGTGCAATTTGTGGATCCACGCAGATTCCAATACTTTCCACCACAGAAATGTAGGGAAATGTGGTTTTTTAAAACTTTTTTTAGGTTTGCAAGGGATTCTGGGTAAAGAACCTGGTGGGAGGCAGTCAAGTCACCCCATCCTGGATTCCCCTGGGTGTGTAGTTCTCAAAAATGTATAGGTTTCCTAGCTTTCCTGTTAGACCTGGCATCATTGGCATGTCTCCCTTCCATTTTGACAGATTGCCTCCTCTGTTTTGATATGTTTTTGCTGGTCTTATGCTTTGGGCACTGTACCAATGCTAATCAGTGCCACAGTGCAAGTGCTCCCTATGTTAAATTAATGTATTAATTTGTGATTCCCTAAATGGGTTATTTGATTTACCTGTTAGCCCCTAGTACAGTGCACCATGTGTGCCCAGGGCTTATAAATCAAATGCTGCTGGTAGGCTTGCAGCACTGGTTGTGAAGCAGCTTGTAAAGTGTGTCTCAAGCCTGCCATTGCAAGGCTTGTGTTCAGTCTAGCATTGCCATGTCGACTTGGCCAAGTGCAACAACTTGCCAGTCCCTAAACCTTCCCTTTGCTTCATATTAGACACCCCTATGATAGGCCCAAGGACATTGTGCATTGTAAGTATAAGGTAGGACGTGCTCTAATGTGTGTAGCATGTTCTAATGGTGAATTACAGTCATTTTCGATTTTTGACTATTGAAGGCTACCTGTTCTCGAAGGCCAGAATGTGCAGTTAGATTATTACATTCTTATAATCCTAACTGACTCGGGGAACGTGGTAGAAATTCAAATTTAGTATGCCTGAACTCAGAATAATAAATACATCTTTTAGTAATGTTGGTTTTAATATTCTGTGTTTGAAAATACCACTTTTAGAAAGTAGGTATTTTCTTGCCTAACTATCCAGGCCTGCCTCTGCTGGGTTGTGTATTCCTTGTCTGGGTTTGTGAGTGACAGGGCTGGGGGTTTCCAGGAGACAGGCTGGGGCAGCCCAGTAGTGAATAGAGAGATCTGCATCTAGATGGGAGGGAGGAGGTGCACCTGGGACCTGAGTAGGGCTGGGCCTTCCCTTTACAATGCTGGCTCCACCTCCTGTGGCTTGTCTGATGTCTCTGCCCTGCACTGTGAAAGGAGAGGAGGAATCATGTCAACAGAGTGCTCCAGAGCTGTA
Organism: Lissotriton vulgaris; assembly: GCF_964263255.1. Taxonomy (NCBI): domain Eukaryota; kingdom Metazoa; phylum Chordata; class Amphibia; order Caudata; family Salamandridae; genus Lissotriton; species Lissotriton vulgaris. Next base: position 182,818 of record NW_028254121.1, read on the forward strand.
TCTTCCCTCCCCTGTGCTGGCTCCACCTCCTGTGGGGCGGCTGATGTCCCTGCCCTGCACAGTGAAAGGGGGAAGAGAGTCATATAAACAAAGTGCTCAGGAACTGGTTTGGACTAGGCAGAGGGCTCTCTGCCTTCAGAGAACAAAGGATTTTAGGATATAAATATTGGGACCCTAATCCCAAGAAATTAGATCACTTCAGGACAAGAAACCTTTCTGCCAAGGAGAAGAACCAAGGAAGCTGCAGGAGTTGTACTGAACCTCTGCCAGTGTGATGTTTGATGGGTTGGCCTGCAGTGGTTGCTTCATTGCCAAGAGAAAGGAGAAGGAACTTTGTAAGGACTTTCATCTACAGAATATTCTCCAAGGGCTTGAACTGTGTTTGCCTCCTGCTGAAGTCTCAGGGTCAAAAGACTTCACCTCCAGCTCCCCACTGAATTTCCTTGCTGGGAATTCTGACTACAGACACTTGCGTGCCGCTGGGAGCGCGACGCATCGAGAAGAAGCGTCTCACCACCGCAGCTGAAATCGTCGCATCGCCGGAGAAGCGAGGCTTCGTCGCATCTCCCTGGAAGCGTGTGTTCATCGAAGCTGCCTGCTGTCGCATCACCGGAGAAGCGTGACGCCATCATGAGAGTCGCCATCGCATCACCGAAGACGCGTGTCACAGGGCCTGCCGTGGCTCCAAAGTACAGAGTCGTCGCAAGGCTGCCAGGGCATCATCGCATCATCGCATCATCGCATCGCCGCATCAAGGGCGCCATCTTCTCGTATCGCAACCGGATCATCGCATTGCATCAAGGCGCCATCTTGCGCACCGCAACGGTCCCGCAGGCCGAGAATCTATGCATCACCTCCACAACGGATACCCTACTCTGCGCAAGCATTGAGGCACGACGCATCCTCTCCCCCGGATCACGGAACCAACACATTTCCCCTTTTGCAAGCCTTTTGTTTACTTTGCGTTACGCATCCAGGTACTTTGTTGAGAACTTTCTCGCATTTACCAACAACTTGAACTAAGCAACTTTAATCATCTTTTAGGTAATCTTAAGTGTAGTATTGTGGATTTTTGTCGTTTGGGGTCTTGTGTTTAAGTCTATATAAAGATTACTTATTTTTCTAAAACCTGTGTTGTGTCCATCTATAGTGTTTTCACTGTATTACTGTGTATATTCACAAATGCTTAACACACTGCCTCTCAGATAAGCCTGTCTGCTCGTGCCAAGCTACTAAGGGGGTGAGCAGGGGTTATTAAGGAGTGTAATCCCCATATCCTGACTTAGAAGTTAGGGTCCCTATTTGGACAAAGGTGAATACCATTGCCAACTAGAGACCCCCAGATCTAACATTTCCCTAGGTGCGGCTAGTGTTAAAAAACTACAGCTGGGCACTTTGCCAAAAAAGGGTGTTTTTTCACTGCGAAATTGAGGTGTGACCACGTTGCATTTTGCACCGTTTCCTGTCGTGGGCACTAGTCCGGCTCACACAAGTGAGATACCATTTTTCTCGGAAGACTTTGGGGAACGCAGGGTGGGTGGAAATTTCTGGATCCATGCAGATTCCAGGACTTTCCATCACAGAAATGTGGGGATAATGTGTTTTTTTGGACAATGTTTTAGGTTTGTAAGGGATTCTGGGTACCAGAACCTGGTTGGAAGCAGTTAAGTCACCCCATCCTGGATTCCCCTGGGTGTCTAGTTTTCAAAAATGTATAGGTTTGCTAGGTTTCCCTAGGTGCCGGCAGATCTAGGGTTCAAAAACTACAGCTAGGCACTTAGCCAAAAAAGGGTAATTTTTCACTCCACAATGGAGGTGTGACCACGTTGCGTTTGCACCATTCCCTGTTGCAGGCACTAGGCCGACCCACACAAGTGAGGTACCATTTTTCTGGTAAGACTTTGAGGAACGCGGGTGGGTCAGAAATTGTGGATCAACACAGATTCAAGAACTTTCCACCACAGAAATGTGGGGAAAATATGTTTTGTTTGACAATTTTGTAGGTTTGCAAGGGATTCTGGATAACAGAGCCTGGTGGGAGGCAGTCAAGTCAACCCATCCTTGATTCCCCTGGGTGTCCAGTTTTAAAAAATGTATAGGTTTCCCTAGGTGCCGGCAGAGCTAGGGTTAAAAAACTACAGCTAGGCATTTAGCCAAAAAAGGGTCATTTTTCACTGCAAAATTGTGGTGTGACCATGTTGCGTTTTGTGCCTTTTCCTGTCGTGGGCACTAGGCCGACCCACACAAGTGAGGTACCGTTTTTCTTGTAAGACTTTGGGAAACGCAGGGTGGGTAGAAATGTGTGGCTCCACGCAGATTCCAAAACTTTCCACCACAGAAATGTGGCTTTTTTGACAATTTTTTAGGTATGCAGGGGACTCTGGGTAACAGAACCTGGTGGCAGGCAGTCAAGTCACCCCATCCTGGATTTCCCTGGGTATCTAGTTTTCAAAAATGTATAGGTTTGCTAGGTTTCCCTAGGTGCCGTCAGAGTTAGGGTTCGAAAACGACAGCTACACACTTTGTAAAAAAAGGGTACATTTTCATTGTGAAAATGTGGTGTGTTCACGTTGGGTTTTGAGCCCTTACCGGTCGTGGACACTATGCCTACCCACACAAGTGAGGTACCATTTTTATCGGGAGACGTAGGGTAATTCAGATTTGTAAAGCAACTGTTATTACCTATTGATTTATGATGAATTTCTGCCTTCAAAATGAAAGACATTGAAAAAGAAGTAATTTTGAAAAATGACCAATAATTCTCATGCTAGTATGAGTATTCCCAATTTTGAAAATGTGCAAATATGTACTGTTTCTAAACTCTATAATTTGTACTCATTTCAGAAATACATAGGTGTCTTTCATACCGATTTTTCCATGTATACATTTTCACACAATAATTGCTATATACCCGGTACATAATAAAAAGCAATTGCAAATTGCTACTCAGGTTTTGACTCTGGGTTTATCTGGTTCTAGGTGAACCTACAACTTCTATATAATCCCACAACCAGGAAGGTCCAGCAAATGTAACAGTATATTGTTTTCAAAGAGCTGTCATAATTACAAGAAGTTACCGGTGAAAACGTTGACACAAAAGGCTGTTTTTTTAACTAATTTTCAATGTTTCTAATATTTAACTATTAGTTTCTATAAAGAAACCTTGATGGATCTACACAAATGACCCCTTTCTGAATGCAGAATGTTGTCTAGTTTTTCTAAAATGTATAGCTTTCCAGGATCCATTATTGTTTTCATACTCATTATTACCATTAACTGGGAGGAGGTTAAAGCACTAAAAATAGCAAAAATAGGCTATGTCCCAGAAAAATGCCAAAACTGTGTAAAAAATGTTGGTTTTCTGACAAAAGACTGTCATTCCCTTAAAGCTGGAAAAATTGTGATTTCAGCCCCACAAACCCTTTTTTGATAACATTTGCAGGGAAAAACCCAGACGCTTTCATTTGTAGTCCGTTTTTCCCATTTTTCTGAAAAAAAACAAAATTTTGCTGTATTTTGGCTAATTTCTGGGACCCCTCTAGGTAATCCACAAACCCTGGGTACCTTTAGAATCCCCATGATTTTGGATGAAAAGGACGCAAAATTGGCGTGGATACCTTATGTGGTCAAAATGTTACAGGGGCCTAAGCACACACTACCCCAAATAGCCAAAAAAAGGCTTAGCACAGGAGGAGAAAAGGCCTAGCATCGAAGGGGTTAAACGTAAACTCAATAAATCGGGCATTGTGTTGATCTCCCAGTGTCAGAGACCTTCTCCTCTAACAAAGAAATGCTGCTCTCTCTTCCCTATGTCACAACACCAGGGTGTTCAAATTAATGAGGCTAGCCTTGAAGCCTGACGTAGAAAGACAATCATGTGAGGTTCAGCTTCTGGCACTAGGGATGTACAGAAGGTCTTTGGTGTTGAGACAGATTGTATGATGGTATCACTCATGCCTTTAGCACGCAGGCCTTTTCAACGTCGGTATTAGAACGAACGCATCATTACAACGCATTCCTTTTGCACGCAAGTTGTTACAATGACTTCACTTAGGGGTGGCACTGTACCTTGGATTAGTATCATTTACTATTCCAACTCCAGTCTGCACCACAGTAGGGAAGTGTTGGACTTTAAATCCAACAAAACTCCACCAATATGCCCCCCTAAAGCAAGTCGTTGTTAAGACTTGCGTGCTAAACAAATGCGTGCTAATGACGCGTTTGTTCTATTGCCGGCGCTGTAATGGCACAGTGTGATTCCGGCATCGTTCTAAAGGATATTTCCTGTCAAGACGACCTACACTGACTGAGAGCAGAGGTCCAGTAGTTACGCTTAGTGTTGGACAGGCCACATGAAGGGCTCGCTCCCTCCCCGCATGACAGGGCCCGAGCCCCGGCCCTCCAGGTGTTACCCACAGAAGCAACCCGCACCCCGTCCCCTACGGGACTCCTGCCCCCGGACATCTCTGTATCATGGGGCCGAGCCACTACCAGCTGCATCGCCCGGCCCGGCCGCCATCTTGGACCCTGCACCACGAGGCTGCGTGGCCTCGACTTGACCCTAACCCTGGGCCTGGCCAGGCCCCGACATCCCGGCACCACCATCCTCCCAGGAGGTGAGCGGACCACTTGGCAGGTCAATGGGAGAAAGAAGTGTCGATGGCTCTCCCCCGCCAGGTGCCGATCGCCCCCAGCTCCCCCGGGCGCTGGCTCCACCCCCCTGCTGGGTGTCTGGACTCCCTCATCCCGGACCTCCCGACCTCCAAGTGCGAGGGTCCGGACATCAAAGGGCGCCAGACCTATAACTGGGGCAGCTCCAGAGTAGGAAGGCAGTTGTATCCTGGAGTCGAGAGACACCGTGAAGAACTCATCCTTGATGGACTACTGGCGCTGCCGTAGCCCTGCCTTGTGAACTATCGTCCTGCCTGCTGGCGCTGCCGCAACCTTCTGCATCCTTCATCCTCGTCGGGACCTGCTGGCGCTGCCGCGGACCGTTGTAACTACCATCTTCACCGGGACCTGCTGGCGCTGCCGCGGACCGTCGCTACCTACGATCATCTCGGGACCTGCCGGCGCTGCCGCAGCCCGTCCACCTAGAACGCCGAGCTCGAGGATTGAGAGCTATCCATCATATCATCGCATCTACCAGATTGGTAACAAGACTGTCCCGCTACCCCCTTTCCCATCCAAGAGACTAGAATCGAGGGGACCCCTGAGTCCTGACCTCCTTGTACCATTCTATCGTACTTCAAGATTGCTTATAAAGAACGTTAAACCTTATCTTTGTGTGGTGTACATCTGTGGGGGGGAAGTTACTCGTCTGTACGATCGCTGGAGACGGCTCTCCCCGGAGACCTCTCCCCTTGTCCTCGGCCGACCCTCCAGGTCCGTCTAACATTGGTGGCCAGCGGCGCGATCCGAATCAACGTGTAATCGTACAGAGAGTAGCTCACCCCACGACTAAACCACAATGACAACCAAAGAGAGCGGATCCACCGAGAAATTCCAGATAGAGAAATTGGAAGAGTACAGCCATCGTGAGTTGAAACAATTTTGCATTGAACTAGGCATTGCTACCACCGGTCTGAGCACTAAAGACGATTTCAAGCACGCCATTGAGTCTTGGACAGAAACCGGGGCCGTCAGACCCCCGGACCAAAACATTGCAGCATCAGAAAGGAACACCACGGCTCCCGAGGAGCGAAGCACGGGTCTCTCGCAGGAAGAGATCCAGGAAAGAGAAAGAAGCAGACTACATGAGTTAGAAATGGCACGGCTCAAAATGGACGGTGAACTAAAATTAGCCGAACAAAAACTGAACCTGGAACATCTGCGGCTCCGAGAAGAACGGGAAGAAAAACAGAGGCAAAGAGAACTCGAAGAAAAGAGACTAGCGTACGAACACGAGCGCAAACTGGCAGAATTAGACCTACGGAAGCAAAACAAAGATCTGGGGGTGCCCGAGCAACCGCGCACCCCAGGAGCGACAGAAAAAAAGGTCCACATCCCCAAGGATGTCGTACGAGAATAATTCCGAGACGACGACATCTAACAGTGGTTCAAGGCCAACGAGATCGCCATGACCTCCCACCGGATCGACCGAAGTGACTGGGGAGCCGGTCTATGAGGGAGGTTCGTCAATGAAGGCCGCGATGCCCTGTTACAGCTCCCCGACCATCTGATGACATCCTATGACCACATGAAGGCTGCCCTCCTCACTCGATATGGGCTCACACCCGAAATGTACCGCCAGAGGTTCCGAGACTGCACCCGGATCCCGGGTACAACTTGGGTGGAATATGTAAACTATTTCAGCCGAGCCTTCGAGGGTTGGATCAAGGGGAGCCACGTAACGACCTACGAGCAACTTTTTAATCTCATGGTGTGGGAGCACCTCTCCAACAACTGCTTCGTCGAGCTCAGGCAGCACCTCCTCGACAGTAAATTGACTGATCCACGGCAGCTCGCCGCCGAGGCTGACCGATGGGAGAGCACCCGAGTAGGCCGGAGTGGACCGCACAAACAGAACAGGAACAACCAAGGTCAGCACCGTCCCCGAGGAGGAGGAGGCCAGGGACGGGGAAGAGACACCGCCCCGGCCGCTCCCGCTACCAGCACCCCGCCCCCGGCCGGCCGGGGCAACCCCCCGATGCGCCCGGGGTTCCGAGCCAATGTCACGTGTCACCGATGCCAGCGAGTCGGCCACTACGCCAATGACCCGAACTGTCCACAGAACCAGACTCCGAGGCCCCGCCAGGTAGCTGCCGCCGCCCTGGGGGGAGAGCAAATCTCCGAAGAACAGGAAGAATGCGAACAAGAACAACACGAGTGGGAACCGGCCGCCATGGTGCTAGCGTGCCTAGGGGGAAGAGACATGGTCCCGCGGGCTCCCCTACCCGCCAACACCAGAAAATACAGTCAGTGGGTGAACATTAATGGGCGCAGGGCCGAAGCACTCCGTGACACGGGGGCCAGTGTGACGGCCGTCCGCTGTCACCTGGTGACCCCGGAACAGATCCTGCCGAACATCCTCTGCCCCGTCCGTTCAGCCGACAATTCCGAGAGTCTGTGTCGGATGGCCTGCGTCCCCTTCGAATGGGGAGGAGTCTCCGGCATGTTGAAGGTGACGGTCCGAGATGATGCCCCCGTGGACTGTCTCCTGGGGAATGATCTTGAGAGTTCCCCGTGGGCCGCCGTGGAAAGAAGAGAGCACCTGGGGATGTTGGGCCTCCCGGACTGGGCATGCGTAACCACTCGGTCCATGGCCGCCCGGGCCATCTCCCGACCTAAAGAACCAGAATGGCCAGCACCTCCTCCCCTGGTCGCTCCAGTGGAGGACACCGACCACACCAACCCCCCTGAGCAAACCCCCGAAGGGCTCGCTCAGCTCCAGGACCTTCCCGACCTGGCTCAGTGGCGTCAAGAAGGGGGACCCACCCAGGAGCAGTTCCGTCAAGAGCAGAAGACCTGTCCCTCCCTCGAGGGACTGCGACAGCAAGCCCTCGCCCAGAGCGCGGGAGACACCGCCGGAGCCCATTGGATCTATTGGGACAACGACCTGTTGTATAGTGAACAAAGAATCGCGGAGTTAGGGGGCAGTCGAGTGTTGGTGGTGCCCCTCCGTTTTAGAGACTTCTTGTTGAATTTGGCCCACGATGTCCCTCTGGCTGGACACCTGGGACAGGACAAAACCTACAGTCGCCTGGTGACCCACTTTTTCTGGCCAAAGATGAGAAACGACGTCCTCAACCACTGCCGGTCCTGCCCCACGTGCCAGGCCAGCGGGAAGAGCGGCTGCAAACTCAAAGCACCTCTGCAACCGTTCCCAGTTGTCACCACCCCGTTCGAGAGGGTGGGAATAGACATCGTGGGGCCCCTGGACCCCCGAACAGCACAAGGACATTGGTTCATCCTGGTACTGGTGGACCACGCCACCCGCTACCCCGAGGCTGTTCCCCTGCAAACTGTAACAGCCCCGGTGGTCGGCCGGGCCTTAATGGGGATCTTCTCCCGGGTGGGCTTCCCCCGAGAAGTCGTCAGCGACAGAGGCACAAACTTTATTTCAAAATACATGAAATCCCTCTGGCAACAGTGCGGGGTCACCTACCGATTCACGACCCCCTATCACCCTCAAGGAAACGGACTAGTCGAGCGGTTCAACCGCACGCTCAAGGGAATGATCGGGGGGTTGGAAGAGCCCCTCCGTCGCCAGTGGGATGTGCTACTCCCGTGCCTCCTCTTCGCCTATCGAGAAGTCCCCCAGAAGTCCCTCGGCTTCAGTCCTTTCGAACTCTTGTACGGACACCCTGTTCGAGGGCCCCTCAGCCTAGTCAAAGAAGGTTGGGAGATGGCCCCCCTGAAGACCCCTCCAGACGTCTTCAAGTACCTCCTGACCCTACGCAATCAGACCAGACGATTCAGAGAAATGGCAAAAGCGAATCTTGAGGCCAGTCAGGAGGACATGAAGCAATGGTACGATCAAAATGCCTCCTCCATCGAATTCGAACCTGGCCAACAAGTGTGGGTGATGTCCCCCACCGAACCGTGTGCCTTGCAGGACAAGTGGACGGGGCCCTTCAAAGTGGTCGAGCGCAAGAGCCCCGTCACCTATCTCATCGATATGGAATCTCCCCGGAACCCCCTCCGGGTCCTGCACGCCAACAGACTCAAACCCCACTTTGTGCGCTCGGAGCTCAGCCTCCTGATGGCTACGGACAGTGGAGCGGAAGAAGACTCTGAGCCTCTCCCTGATCTCCTAAAGACCCGTGAGAAAGATGGATCCGTAGACGGGGTCCGACTCTCAGATGTCCTCACCCCGGAACAGCGCCAAGACTGCCGGGACCTCCTGCTGCAATTTGCGACCCTGTTTTCCCTCACCCCAGGGGTCACCCCCTGGTGCTTGCACGACGTGGACACTGGGGACAGTCCCCCTATCAGACATCGGGCGTGCCGCGTACCAGATCGGGTACGTGCCTGCATCCAAGAAGAAGTGTCAAAGATGCTCACGCTCGGGGTCATCGAGCCCTCGGACAGCCCCTGGGCCAGCCCGGTCGTGCTGGTCCCCAAAGCTGCTGCCCCCGGCACCACTCCTGAGCTCCGATTCTGCGTCGACTATCGGGGCCTGAACGATGTCACCAGAACCGACGCTCATCCCATCCCCCGAGCAGATGAACTGATCGACCGCATGGGGGCTGCCCGCTACCTCAGCATCTTCGACCTGACAGCGGGCTACTGGCAGATCGGTCTCACACCCCGGGCCCAAGAACGATCCGCCTTTTCCACCCCCGATGGCCACTACCACTTCAAAGTCATGCCATTCGGCATGAAGAACGCTCCAGCTACTTTTCAGCGACTGGTGAACCAGGTATTGGTGGGACTCGAGGAGTTCAGCGCCGCCTACCTGGACGATATCGCTGTGTACAGCCGCCACTGGTCAGACCACCTCCGCCACCTCCGAGAGGTCCTGCAGGCCCTCCAACAGGCCGGCCTCACAATCAAGGCCAGCAAGTGCCAAATTGGTCAGGGGTCCGTGACCTATCTCGGACACCAAGTGGGAAGCGGTCTGGTGGCCCCTCTTCAACTCAAGATCGCTGCCATCCAGTCCTGGCAGCCTCCAGTCACGCAAACCGAGGTCCGAGCCTTCTTGGGGCTCACCGGCTACTACCGGCGGTTTGTGAGGGACTATGGCAGCATTGTGGGGCCCCTCACAGAACTCACATCCAAAAACCACCCGAAGGAGGTCAACTGGACTCCAGACTGTCAAGCGGCCTTCGAGAAACTGAAGGCCGCCATGTGCACTGCCCCTGTGCTCCAGGCCCCCGACTACAGCCGGGAATTCATCGTACAAACAGATGCCTCCGACCATGGCATCGGGGCGGTCCTCTCCCAGTTGAACCCCGAAGGACTTGACCAACCGGTGGCCTTCATCAGCAGACGCCTACTGGCCCGAGAACAGCGCTGGAGCACCATCGAGAGGGAGGCCTTCGCAGTGGTGTGGGCCCTCAAGAAGCTCCGGCCCTATCTCTTCGGTACCCACTTCCGGGTGCAAACAGATCATCGGCCCCTGCAGTGGCTAATGCAGATGCGGGGGGGAAATCCCAAACTATTGCGTTGGTCCATCTCCCTGCAGGGGATGGACTTCACTGTGGAACACCGACCTGGCCAAGACCACGCCAACACGGATGGCCTGTCACGCTTTTTCCGCCTCGACGAGGAGAGTCCCCAAGAGGATGGGTGACTCTCCCCGCCTTCAGCTGGGGGGGACGCATGTTGGACAGGCCACATCAAGGGCTCGCTCCCTCCCCGCATGACAGGGCCCGAGCCCCGGCCCTCCAGGTGTTACCCACAGAAGCAACCTGCACCCCGTCCCCTACGGGACTCCTGCCCCCGGACATCTCTGTATCATGGGGCCGAGCCACTACCAGCTCCATCGCCCGGCCCGGCCGCCATCTTGGACCCTGCACCACGAGGCTGCGTGGCCTCGACTCGACCCTAACCCTGGGCCTGGCCAGGCCCCGACATCCCGGCACCACCATCCTCCGAGGAGGTGAGCGGACCACTTGGCAGGTCAATGGGAGAAAGAAGTGTCGATGGCTCTCCCCTGCCAGGTGCCGATCGCCCCCAGCTCCCCCGGGCGCTGGCTCCACCCCCCTGCTGGGTGTCTGGACTCCCTCATCCCGGACCTCCCGACCTCCAAGTGCGAGGGTACGGACATCAAAGGGCGCCAGACCTATAACTGGGGCAGCTCCAGAGTAGGAAGGCAGTTGTATCCTGGAGTCGAGAGACACCGTGAAGAACTCATCCTTGACGGACTACTGGCGCTGCCGTAGCCCTGCCTTGTGAACTATCGTCCTGCCTGCTGGCGCTGCCGCAACCTTCTGCATCCTTCATCCTCGTCGGGTACTGCTGGCGCTGCCGCGGACCGTTGTAACTACCACCTTCACCGGGACCTGCTGGCGCTGCCGTGGACCGTCGCTACCTACGATCATCTCGGGACCTGCCGGCGCTGCCGCGGCCCGTCCACCTAGAACGCCGAGCTCGAGGATTGTGAGCTATCCATCATATCATCGCATCTACCAGATTGGTAACAAGACTGTCCCGCTACCCCCTTTCCCATCCAAGAGACTAGAATCGAGGGGACCCCTGAGTCCTGACCTCCTTGTACCATTCTATCGTACTTCAAGATTGCTTATAAAGAACGTTAAACCTTATCTTTGTGTGGTGTACATCTGTGGGGGGGAAGTTACTCGTCTGTACGATCGCTGGAGACGGCTCTCCCCGGAGACCTCTCCCCTTGTCCTCGGCCGACCCTCCAGGTCCGTCTAACACTTAGCATGCCTTTTCCCAGCTGTATTATCAGACTGCTTATTCTCAATGACATTCACAAAAAGCATACATTTTAAGACTGAAAACAGCAATTTATACTTAGTTCAAATGACATTTTTCACCAGTGCAATGATGCCACGTGCTGCTACCCATGCTTGCGGACCACCTCACTTCTTAGAATGCTCGTTCACTCGCTAGAATCCTTGCAGCATTGACCAACAGGACAGTGGCACTACCACTATTGACCATGCTCCCTAAACAGCTCTCTCTTATAAAGCCTGCAGTGCTCTTTTGCCTCTCTTTTTCACTGGCCTCTTCTGTAGCATGATACGGATACCGAGGACCATTATGCTGAAGGACAGACTTACTGACCCTTTGCACCTGGTATGCACCATGAAAATGACTCAAACTTGTGTAAAGTGTAGAACTTGGATTTAGTTTCCAACTAAAAACTTGTATTGCACTGGAAAGTAGCGGTAAACTAATGCAAAGTAGTTTTAAGAGCTACTTTCCACTTCCTTACTTAGAGAGGGGGCCTAACAACAAGGTACACATGTCTCTTGAAAATGAGTTGTAATTCGTTCAGGCACTATAGTTACTGCATATTGTTCGCAGAGATTTCTGCATGAAGGTTTTCAGTTTCACATCTAGGGCCTTATTTATGAGGTCTTGCGTCACTTTTACGTCGCCGGTGCGTCACTTTTAGTGACGCATCAGCGGCGTAAACAATGTGCCTTGCTGCACCATATTTACAAAGTGACGCATCTAGGCAGATGCGTCACTTTGTAAATCCCTGCACCACATTATACCTGCGCCAGGTATAATGTATGCGGGGGGCGTTCTGACGCAAGAAAGGTTCATAGAAGTGAAGGAGTGAAATCTATAAGATTTCACTGCGCCACTTCTAGGACGCAAATGCGTCAATATCTTACGCCTGCCTCACAGCAGGCGTAAGACTCACACAGGCCCTTTCACATGGGGCTTGTCCAATGTGAAAGGACAGATTGCTGGTGTTGCGTCACTTTTGTGACACACTCTAGCAATGCGTCACTTTTGCGCCATACAGATACGTCACAAATACTGACCTATCTGTAACTCCTTGCGACATGATACGTCATACAGTAAATATGACGCATCAATCATGTAGCAAGGACGGCGCACTGAGAAGTGACGCATCGCTGCTTTCACACAGCGATGAGTCACTTCTCATAAATGAGGCCCCTAGATTTTTGCACCCTTTTTAAGCTTTTTCAAGAA